>NC_056746.1:1563502870-1563520370 GCF_019279795.1 Protopterus annectens
TAGCTGATAAGTATTAGTGGGTGGTGGCAAGTGAAATTACCTTATAGTCTGGGAGAAAAGGGCACAGCTGGAGAAACTGTGCCAGCCTTCCCCAGGAGTGTCTGTGTGGTTATATAAACTCTTCTCAAAGTGCATGTATGTGTGTGTGTGTGTGTGTGTGTGTGTGTGTGCATGTGTGTGCGTGTGTGCGTGTGTGCGTGTGTGTGTGTGTGTGTGTGTGTGTGTGTGTGTGTGTGTGTGTGTGTGTGTGTGTGTGTGTGTGTGTGTGTGTGTGTGTGTGTGTGTGTGTGTGTGTGTGTGTGTGTCAGCTACTTGGGCAGGGACAAGAAAGCACTGGTTGGACAGAGAGGGTGCTAGACATTTTAGCTTGCCCACAAAGCTGAGATCTGGACCGGATAGCTGTACCAGTGGGGATTCTTATTGGGGACCTGGAGAGCAAGGGAGCGACCAGCCCCAGACTGACTGTGATCTCTGTGTGCTCTTAAGGGAAATTGCACTTTACTGTATGTATTTATTATCCTTTCCTCATATATGAGACTGGTGTTAGTGGTGAGGATTGAGGCTCCTAGATTGCTGTGCCAGGGCATGGGCATCACATCATTCTTGCTCCTTAATATCTTTTATTATATCTCTGTCAGTTTTCCTTGTTTAAAATCTTTTTATAACTATCTTAAGACTCACAAACATTTGAATAAAGCTCGCTATCTCCCTTCTTCTTTTAACAACTATTACAACACCTCTCACCATACTTACACAGAACCACAAATCTTCCATTACTTCCCTTAGTGGCTACTACACCTTTACCAGTAGTTGCCATGTCATCTTTCCTAGTTTATATAACTTAACCCTGTTTCTGCATTATGGATATAAAGTGCTTCCCTATCATTAATCAACTCACAAAATAAAATACTCTCCTAAAAAATAAAAATAGATTAAATCCAGACTGTACACCTCACTAATCTCTTAGTATGGCAACATTTGCCCTAACCCTGTTCCAATCAAACTGGCCTATACTGTAGATACTACTGTAACATCTTTGCAATGCAACTTCCCAAATATACTGTGTCAGTCAGCCCCAAATCCCATTTCAGCTACTCAACCTGCAGACAACTGTACACTCCCACTCCTTATGATCTTCCTGTAATTCTGACTGAATCCATACAAACCAACTACTCTCCCTCTCCTCACCAAAAAGTTTAAAGCTCATCACACTGAATTTGTGCTGCATTTGTAATAAAATTACTGAACTACATACACAAATCTCTTATTACACCCCAGGACATTTTGGCAATAACTGAAACTTAGCTTAAACCAAACATTAATTATATAGAAATTTTTCGTCCAAACTGTAAAACAAGTAGGGCTGACTGAATAGAAAAGAAAGAAGCCAGAGTAGTACTACTCTGTCCCCAGTAATTTAACTGCCACCTAATATTTAAACCCCCATCTCAAAATCCAAAAATGCAGAAATACTCATTACCTTCCTAAACATGAACAGTAAAAAAATGTATGCTTTTCTTTACTCTATATACCCCTGGCAACAACATGTCCATACTAGTAAACATATCCTCCTGGATATCATATAATAGAAACCATTATACTAGGTGTCATCATCACTGATTGGCTGAATCTGACCTCAGACCATCCCTCATCTATCATAAACTATTACATTTTACACAAGTTATAAATACACCGACTACATACAATAAATCACATGATAAAGGTTCCATACTTGACTGGGTATTAGTCTCTGACCCAATTAAATTTACAACAGCTGGAAACTCCCTGGTGCTCTAAGTGACTACCTACCAGAATATGCTCCTAGAAATTCCTCCAATTCGTCCAAAAAAACATGAATATAAAACTGCATATAATCTCTCAAAATTTAACCAACAATCTTTTATTGACACCCTAAAAGCCATGAACTGGACAATGCTACAAAGTCTCCACTTAGATGATGCATACACATATTTTAACTGCTTATTTCTAGACAATTTATACAGATTTTCTCCAATGCATAAAAAAGGATTAAAACAATCACTTTCCATGGCTTACTAAACAAACCAAAAACCTGATGCCTAACAGAGCCAAAGCATGGAAACAATGGAAAAAAAAAACAAGAGAAATAACAACCTTCAGTATAGGCAACTTTACAAGCAAGTTAAAAATCAGGCTAACCATAGCAAGAAACAGTACTATACTCTGCCCAAAATCAGCCACAAACACAACCCCAAAAAGTTCCTGTTCTCAATTAACTCACTATTGAATCCAAAAGACAAAAAAAAAAAAAAAAAAAAACAACCTAGTCTGTCCCCAACAAAATGAAGAAACCAAGGTATAGATCCACACAAGAAATTTATTATGAGCGCTTTTGTCTCTCTAATGGAAGCTTCATCAGAATGAAGCTACTTTTACCCAACATCCCTTATATACATGACTTAACAATTACACCTTACAACAATTAGTAAAACACAATTGCTAAATTAGTAAAACAGTTTCTTAAAGCAACCATCCCCAAAACTATGTTAAAATAACAGGATAAATATCTTAAAACAGTTATTCAGGTATATAAAAATTACAATGCGTAATTCATAAGTAACATGTATAACCTTCCTCAACAGTATTTGTAGCATGTCCATAAAAAGCAACAATCCTATGTTTTCCTTTTATAAAAATGTTAAATAAATTTGTTAAAGTCAGACTGTAAAAATCATTTGGCATTTAAAAACAATGTCAGTCAATAACAAACAGTAATGCAGGAGACTCAAGTATTTAATTTACAACTACTCTAATGTACATTAGGAGGCAAAAAACCATACACAAACTTGTACAGAATTTTGTCTGGTTTTATTAGTGAGACATATGACATTTTATATGTTTTACTATTAGCTTTTGCCCACCTCACTGACGTGGTCAGTGACAGGGTTTTTACATTATAGTAACTTATGAAAATGTGCTGAGATGGTGTTTTTTAAAAATCTTTTTCCCATGAGAATATTACAGCCTTGCAAAGCACCTGGTCGGTCACAATGTCCTTCCAAGGATGTAGCCAATTTAAGGCTCTTAGATTAGTTCGAATACAATGGGTGCATGTCTTCTTTAATACTTCCCTTTGTCTCTTTCTTGTTCACCAGCTGGACATTATCTCTGATAGTGCGCACAAGGCCGTTCTTCTGGTGGAAGCAGGAAAAGATACACATGCACACAGATTCATTATTTTCTAACTTTGCAAAATAATCTTTCACTGACAGACATGAGCCAGGCCGAGCTGATCGCTGCCAAGGCCAAGTTTCTAATTATACTGCAGCTTATGCTTCAAGCAATAATATGCGAGTTTATTTCTACTATTATTCTAGTAAAACAGAATTAAATGCATTACATATCATACTATTTTTCTACCTTTGCTCTCCATATAGATTTGAGCACATTTATTCCTGTCTAAAGCACACATTTCCCTAACAGTTTATAGATGTTTGAATACAGATTTTTCTGACATTCTCCCTCCTGTTAATGCATTTTATTTTATTTGAAACATAAACAATATTATTTTATTTTTTAGCCTTTTTCTTTTTAAGGACTTTCAGCTAAGTTAGTCATTGGTTTTATATTTCAGAAAAAGCATTATTTGAAATTAATCTTTTAATTTCAACACTTTGGTAAAAAGTTTCAGTAACAGATATATTAACAAATTTTTGATTAATTTTTTCATGCAGGGAATTTTACAGTAAACACATGCTCCTATTAGGAGTATACCCACACAAATAGCAATTAAATGTTTAATAGGATGGAACCCCACTTCCCCAAACAGATTCTGGAAAAAGTCCGTCAGTGGGTTTGGGCCTGGTTTAGTCATTGCTGATACTTGCTGAATTACCTTTAGGTGGTCATTGATTTTATGTTGGTTGTTTGGAATGTACGCACAGCATTTTTTTTTGTGTACCACCTCTTGCCGCTAGGGTGAAGTAAAGAGCCATTTGATTTTGTAGCACAACAGTTTTTATTGCATTTAGTTTATTAGTCACCAATTTTAGGGTGGAAAAAGTTGCATTGCTCATGACTTTTTGACAGCTTTTTCAGCTCCCAGATCGATTTGACTGCTTCATTGGCTGGTGGTATTCCTGCCCTGGATATAACACTGTTGCCCAAGTTTATATGAGTCAATTTACTTTTGTCTTTTACTGAATTATGGCCTTTTTAACCAGCTTCGATTTTACCAACTGGATTTACAGGTTTTTTTTACTGGATTTTTAGATTTTTGAGCTGTTTTTCTTACGTTTTGTATTTTACCCAAAGGTAATTTTGCAGTATGTCTTATTGCTGAAACCAGATAACCCAAAAAACAACTGCCGGACCAATTCTCAGGTAACCATTTATATGCCTTTTTTTCACAAATAAAATTATTACTTTGGTACTAATACATGTTATCCCTGCATGAAACATTTTTTTATTTTTAATAGACAATTGCTTAGTTAAGACTGGATTGCCACATACTGCATTTAATGTAGTTTTTATTGAACTCAGATATGAATTATGGTTAGTATCACAAACAGTACCCCCACTTTTGACTTTAATGTAACATTTATAAGACATTGTTATATTACCATTACTCCAGCCCACTTGGAGGGTATTACTTTTGTAGAAACATACAACTCCTTTTTGTGTGACAGGTAAAAATAAAGCAATTTTGTCCTGTGATTTCGCAGTTTCTGTATTAAGAACATTTTTTCAAGTCTCATTTTATTTCCAGAGGGACAGTGGACATTAACAGTCTCTTATATGTTGTTGGTATAGCTGTACAAACTCAGCAATTTGAAATGTGCATAGTTTTTGTATGCACAAGCTTCATGGTCAGGTATGTGTTAAAGTTTGGATGCCAGTCTATAAACAGTTTATTACGTCTTTTTACTTTTACTCGTGTGGTTGAGTGCAGAGAAAAACCACAATAAGAGAAAAATTGTCATATTTAGTCAACAAATGCACTGCCAAAGAAAATAATTATGCAATAGTTTTTGGGTTGCTCTGCTTTTTGTTTGCTTTACTTTTGGCCATTTTGCCCTTGTGTATTAGTTACAAAGTTTTTATTTAGCTGAAAGTTCTTTTGTCTGAAAAAGAGTTAAACTGCAAAACAGATTTATTTATTAACAGTTTTTTTTATATAATTAGCTAGTGAACTGTCAGCCTCCAGCTTTGTAGGCATGAGAGCTTTTTACTGAGGCACATAATATGCCCTTTCAAATACTACTTTAAAGGGGATTAAACCCTTTACATTTGTTACTGTTTTCATGCTCAGCAATGCTAGAGGTAAACAGCAAATTCAATTTTTTTGAGTCTCACTCATTAACTTTTTCAACTTGTTTTTTTAAAATCCCATTGTACCTCTCCACCAGTCTTGCTGACTGTGGGTGGTAAGTACAGTGATTCCTTAAGGAAATCTCAAAAAAATCTTCCAAGTTGTTGAATTGTCTGATTGACAAAATGTGTCCCATTGCCACTATAGATTTTTTCCGGTATGCCAAATCTAGGAATGATTTTTTTTACTAAGGCTTTTGCTACTGTTGTTGCGTCCGGATTCCTGGTCGGAAAAGCTTTTACCCATTTTGAAAACATATCTATGATTACTAAACAGTATTTTTTCCCTTCACATTTATTTAGTTTTATGAAATTCATACAAATAGTATGGAACGGATAGGGTGGTGTCGGAAAGCTCCCTCGCTTCGGTTTAAATGCTCCCTGTGCATGATGTTTGCTACAAATATGACATGTTGCACAAAATTTTTGTGTATAATTTGTAAATCCGTATGTTTGGAATGTTTTGTTAACTAATTGTACCATTTTTCCTGTTGAGACATGGCTCTGCCCATGGCTCAACAAAGCTGCATATTTAAATAAATTAGACGGCAATATTGTTTTTTTTTTCCCTTTGGAAATGTACAGTCCATTTTTAAAAATTGCACCTTGTTTTACCCAGTTTTGTTTTTCTGCTTTTGTAGTAAGCATTTGCATTGTTTTTAACATGTCTAAATTTAAAATTTCAAAGGGTTGTAATTTTTTATTTAAAAATAAAGTTTTTGAGTCTGAGGCTGCTTGCTTTGCAGCTGCATCAGCTCGTGCATTACCTTTTGAAATTTTATCCTGTTGTTTGTATGAGCTACACATTTACAAATAGCTACTTTGGTAGGCAACTGAATAGATTTTAATAGCTCCAAAATAAATTGCGCATGATTAATAGGTTTTTCACTGGATGTAATTATTTTTTTATTTTCTTTATTGTTGTGCAAACACATGCACTGTAGAAAAAGCATACTGATTATCAGTATATATGTTTACTTTTTTTGCCTTTTACTAAAATACATGCTCCTGTCAAAACTACCAGTTCTGCTGCTTGAGCATACAAGTTGTGTGGCAAAGTTTGTGCTTTTAGATTTTTAGTGTCTGTAACTACTGCATACCCCACCAGATTTTTTTCTGTAGGACCCCTTCTGCATGAGCCATTCACGTAATATGTCACCTCAGCATTATTCAAGGGCATATTTGTAAGATCTTGTCTAGGTAAAGCTAACTGTTTATATGAGGTTGACTCAGCAGTATGGTCATACATGAAAGATGTCTAGCAGGAGAAAGGTATGCAACTTTTTCTTGTAGCAGAATTATTGCAACTGCATGAGGCATTTTCAATGTGAGAGGGTGGAATAACACCACTGAGGCTGAAGCCTGCACTGCCATTGCTGCTGCAACTACTGCTTGTACACAGTGAGGCAAAGGTTGCACCACTGGGTGTAACTGTGATGAATAGTAAGCTTATGGGGCATTGCTTATTCCCATGTTGTTGCTTTAATACTGATGTCATGTACCATTGCTTACAATTTATGGTCTAAAAAAAAAAACGTTTGTGATAACTTGGAAGTCTTAAAACTAATGAAGAAGCTATTAACTGCTTTAACCTGCAGAAAGCCATTTCTGCTTTTGTTTTTCATCGTAAAATAATTTGGTACCCAGCTTTAACAAAAATTAGTTGTACCTAAGAAAGACATTATTTCTTTTTTAGTTGTTGGTTTGGGTGCTTGCAAAATTGCTGTTTTTTTTTTTTTTTTCTCTTTTTTCTTTTTCACTATCTAGTATTTTACCTTTATTGAATATCACATATCCCAGGTATTTAACCTGTGTTTTTTTTCCAAAGTTTGTAACTTACTTTTGTTTACTTTGTGTCCTTGTATTACTAAAAAATTTTAACAATGCTACTGTATTTACCCTGCACTGCTGCTGGGTGCTGCTAGCAATATGTCATTTACATAAAGTAAAATTTGACTACTTTCTGGTGGGGTAGACCCTGCCAGGTTGCTAGCCATTTTTTGTGCAAATATTATTGGGCTCTCACAATATCCCTGTGGTAGTCGAGTATATGTATACCTTTTACCCTGAAATGTAAATGTAAACCAATATTGACTATCAGGATGTACAGGTATTGAAAAGAAAGCATTGCTTATATTTACCACAGTAAAATACTTTTGTTGTGGCTTTAAATCATTTAACAAGGTATGTGGGTCTGGCACCGTGGGTGCTCTAGGTATTACTGCATTATTTACAGCTTATAAATCTTGTACTATTTGCCATTTCCCGTTTGCTTTTTTTAACAGGAAATAGGGGTGTATCACATGGTGAATCAGGAGATTCTACCAGTACTCTTTTTTTGAGTAATGCTGCTTATTATAGGCTTAATTTTTACTTTTGCATTTTTTTCCAAAATGTATTGTCTTTTCTGTGGTCTAAAAGCTGACTTTGGGGTAATTGTAACTGGTTCTGCTGCTTGAATAAGCCCTACATTTAACTTGCCTGTTGACCACAGAGTTGTTGGAATTTTACACAAGGCCTCTTCTTTTTTTTTTAATAAAAATGCTAATTAGCTGTCCTTACTAGATTGCAAGTGTACAGCTGTATGTGTCTGTGTCAACCAATTTAGTTTTGTTTTTATATTCCTTGTCCTGACATTTTTAAATCAGTCTGTTTTCCCATTTTGTTACCTTTTTTTTTTTAAGTCTGCCCATTTAACACTTTTGTTTTTTGTCAAGCTGACATGTGGCAGTTTATTGGACTTATACAATCTCATGAACTCCTGAGGTAATGAACAGCTTACTACACTGTTTTCCTCAGTATCTCAGCATAAAGTTTGTAATATTAATTTGTCAGCAGGATTCTTACTTATATTTTTTATTAGGTCCTGGTGTGCTACAGTAGTATGGAGTACAATGTAACAAGTGCTGCTGATCAGTGTCAAGGGAGGGTACCTTACTGATGGCTACGTTTATCAGTTCTTTGGTTACTGCCCCTGGACCAATCATAACTAGGTCCTGGCTGTACCAATAATAGGCTTTACCCTCTGATCACACCACAAGAGCATTCATTTGTCTTTGTGCTTCCATACCCTGCATGGTAGGAACTACTGCTATGCCAAATATCTGCACAAGGTCTCTTCCCAGTAAGTTTACTGGATATTTTTGCAGAAACTACAATTTTACTTTTCTGAGTCATACCTGAAACAGGGTCAGTTATTGCTATATTATGGGAAAGTGGTTCCCTGTATAGCTGTCCATTTGCTGCTTTTACTAATATATAATCAGGTGATTCAGAATGTTTTGGTAACTTGGAGGGGTGTATCAAAGTCCGTGACGCTCCTGAGTCACACAGGAATTTGACCTTTCTTCCCTTCACCAGAAGTGTTACTTCTGGTTTTGTATTTGCTAGGTAGAGCTCCAGGCTCAACAATGCTAAATCTAAAATTTTATTTTCATTTTTATTCTCTACATCTGTTTGTACTTTTTCTATTTCCTCTACTACATTCACATTTTCTTTTTGTTTATTAACCTTTCCTGATGATTTTTGGTTATTATTACTATCATATAGTCAGTCCACATCTCCTTTATCTTCTGTCATTGCTTTCTTATTTTGTTTATAGTCCCTAGCTAGATGCCCTTTTTACCTGACTGTAATACAAATACTTCAGCTTTGTCTTCAGCAGTGAAGACTTGTGCCTTTTTTTCTTTTTACTATTAAAGTGTCTTTCAGTACGTCTAGCATACTCAAGTAAGGCTTACAGCCTGCTTGTTCAGTGATTTATTATATGCCTTGTAATAAAACTACTAACAGAGGCAATGCAACCTTTTAAAAATGTATTTTTTTAATTGTTGTTTTAAGCATTTTAATAATCTAGCATAATATTCATCTACTGTCTCATTTTTTTGTTGTATGCATTAATTAATGCAAGTCCAGTCTGCTCTAAGTTTTCATTTTTCAGAGATTCTGTCTGTTAGACCTTTCACTCTGTTGTCTAAAAATGTTTCAGAATTTTTTAAGCTTCTGTTTTTTTTACAATTTGCTTTTTCAATCCACCTATGTGCTTGAGGTATGCCTAGTCGGTGCTGTTTTTCTTTTGCCTGACGCCCTGCATCAGATTAAAGCTTGTTTAAGGAGTTTAACTAGTGAAAGTTTATCTAGTTTACTATTAAATTTATAGTTGTTAACACATTTTGCAAAATATCTCACATTATCTGCTTACTGCAATTGCATATGCTTTACATTATCCGTTAGGGGCGGATCTCGTGATCTCTTAGTGCACTGATTTCCCATGTCTTAAAAAGACTGTTACGTAACCCTTCTCTTGTACCACGTGGTATCTTATTTCCCCATATCCACAGTAGTGTCTAGAATGACTGTTTACTTTGCTTTGTTATTCCCTGATCTATGACTCAAGATACAATACTTTGACTCTCTTTCTCCCTGCTATCACAAACCTTAGCAATAGCACAGTGTAACCTGGTCCCTGATCTAAAACAAAGACAAAGAGGGAAATTTTTTTTACCTGAGCCTCCCGCTTTGACTGTCTTTTTTTCCTTGGGGCCCAGTCTTCCGCTTTTCAGCCACAGATCAGAAAGTGGACAGCCTCTTTACACACAACAATTCAGTCGGAGGTCTTTTCACTTTAAGAAGAACCATTTTGTTTTGGCAGCTTCTCCTGTGCAGATTTATCACCACTCATGCACTCTGTGACCTGCAGCTTACCAAGGGAAATCCGGCTCGAAGGACCAAAATGTTAAATAAATTTGTTAAAGTCAGACTGTAAAAATCATCTGGCATTTAAAAACAATGTCAGTCAATAACAAACAGTAATGCAGGAGACTCAAGTATCTAATTTACAACTACTCTAATGTACATTAGAGGCAAAACCATACACAAACTTGTACAGAATTTTGTCTGGTTTTATTAGTGAGACATATGACATTTTATATGTTTTACTATCAGCTTTTGCCCACCTCACTGACGTGGTCAGTGACAGGGTCTTTACATCATAGTAACTTATGAAAAAGTGCTGAGATGGTGTTTTTTAAAAATCTTTTTCCCATAAAAATATTACAGCCTTGCAAAGCACCTGGTCGGTCACAATGTCCTTCCAAGAATGTAGCCAATTTAAAACTCTTAAATTAGTTCAAATACAATGGGTGCATGTCTTCTTTAATACTTCCCTTTGTCTCTTTCTTGTTCACCAGCTGAACATTATCTCTAATAGTGCGCACAAGGCCGTTCTTCTGGTGAAAGCAAAAAAAGATACACATGCACACAGATTCATTATTTTCTAACTTTGCAAAATAATCTTTCACTAACAGACATAAGCCAGGCCGAGCTAATCGCTGCCAAGGCCAAGTTTCTAATTATACTGCAGCTTATGCTTCAAGCAATAATATGCGAGTTTATTTCTACTATTATTCTAGTAAAACAAAATTAAATGCATTACATATCATACTATTTTTCTACCTTTGCTCTCCATATAAATTTAAGCACATTTATTCCTGTCTAAAGCACACATTTCCCTAACAGTTTATAAATGTTTAAATACAGATTTTTCTAACAAAAAAGAATTGTGCCTTAAGTCTTAAAACAGAACTAATGGACACTGCACTATTAATTCTGGGAACCTCTGATGCATTTGCCTTTATTTGCCATTTTAATTCTGACAATTCCAAGAAGTCATTGAGGGGTCCCCCTCTTTCTCCCAAGGTTACCTGTTCTATTATAACAAATTGAAATTCGTGTCCTTCATTGGCATTAATGTGCATTGCTAATGCATTTTTACCATCCTTCTTATTTATATCATAATGTTGTTGTTGTTTGTCTTTCGGCTTTTCCTGGTTAGGGGTCGCCACAGCAGAACTCCGGTCCGCTAATGATTGGCAGTTGGTTTTTATGGTGTCGAGTTGCCAGCCCAATGCCCAACCTTCAACGAAGGCATGCCCATTCAACGCATGTCTTTTGAATGCTCAGTCGACCGTGGGGAGGATATGCAGACTCCACACAGAAGGCACTCCCAACCCAAGCCGAGAATCGAACAGGAGAACATCTTGCTGTAAGGCAACAATGCTACTGCTGCTCCACAGCAGTTATATACCTTATTTATATCATAATAATGTTTATATATTCTGCTACTTAGTGCATTAAAAGTTTTGTCAATGTAGAAACTCGGACATTTATATCATAATAATGTTTATATATTCTTCTCCTAAGTGCATTAATAGTTTTGCCAATAAAGAAACTCGGACATTGGGAGCATAGGGCTAAATAAACCACACCTTTACTGTTGGAGGACATTTTCCCTCATAGTGTGTTTACCATAGTTAGGGATCATGATGTCTTTGGCCTCCAATATATTGGCACTGAAGACAGTAACCACATTTAACCATCCCTATATCTCTACCTGGATGGTATTTCTGTCTTTCCAGCAACTCCTTGAAAAGTGCATACATAAGCAACATCTCCAATACTGCCTTCACAGCAATGTCCTAAAGCCTACGAAATATGGATTTTGGTCCACACATCGTACAACCTCTGCTGTAGTCTCCTCACAGACACTGTTAACAAAACCCGGGGTCAGAAAAGCTCATCTCTTCTGTATTTTTCAAACTCTCTAAGGCTTCTGACACAATGTCACACCCTAAGCTCGTTAAAAAGCCAGCTTCCACTGGTCTATCATCTCCTACTCTCAACTGGTTTACTAGCTACCTGTTTAATAGGCAGCAGTGTGTGAAATGGCAAGGCTGTCTTTCTCTCACCATATCTGCCTAACCTCAAAGGTGTTCTTCAAGGCTCCATACTTTGCCCCTCCTCTTTAACATTTTCATCAATAACCATCAATACTTCCTGTCAATAATCCCTAATTCAGTACTCAGATGAGTTGATGCTTATATGCTCCCATCTCTCACCTCTAACAAATCACACAGGAAGCCTTCACTTCCATTGAGACTTGGCTAACCAATGTCCAACATCTGCTTAACTCAAGTAAAGCCAGGTTACTACTATTTAGCCCCCAAATGGTCATAGTAAATACAAAGTCAACATTAATATATTTCCCCTGTATAACTCTAAAATTAAAGTAGTTGCCCACACAAAACTATTATGAAAGATAATAGATGACAGTCTTGAGTCTGACCTGCATGTTCATAACAATTAAAAAAAACATCAAAAACTATGGATGCTTTACAGACACAAACACTACCAACACAAGCACAAAACTTACACTAGCTAACTTGCTAATGCATTACTCTTACCCTATCTGCTCTGTGGTGTTGAAATACTCACTAACTTACAGACCATCACCTAACCTATGTACTACTTTGTAATATACACAATATTGTTACTAAGCAGTCAGACTGTCCTACCCTTAAAAGCATTCCCAATAGCTACCACCCTAACAGGCCTATCCATTCATAAGCCAAACAACTCCTATCCATACATAAACCTAATAAAACTGTTGACCATAGCCTCTATTCCTGCTCCATAACAAAAACTTGGAATGTTTTATCACTGGTCTTCCAGTCTAATTTGGGCTATCATAACTTCAAAAATATACAAGAATAATTCCTACCCAAACAATGGCATTGCTACATCTCCAAACCAGGGTAAACATTCCACCCAAGAAATATTATCTCCCACTCTGCTCTCATATCTTTAGTCCAAAGCTGTCATCCAACACTGTCAACCTGTTATCTCCTGTATGCTCCAAAAATTTCTCTCTACTTATCAGCTAGAAAAAAATATTTTTGCAATTCTAACTGAAATCTTGTATAATTTACTGCTTTTACTATGACATTTCTACTGTGCTGTACCCCTATAGGATACTTATGTATATAGCTTGTATCGTTCATCTCATGGAAATGTTTGTATTTATGCATTTAAATATATGTTTAACATTGATGTTAAATATAGTCTACTTATTAAGTATAGTTGTGGAATATTTACGTGGTTATTATATTATTGTAATGTACCTTGTGGAGTTTTTTTGCCTGGGCCTTCACCGAAAATAGCTTCCTCTAGACCAGTCAGACTTTCCCTGTAAACAAATACCAAATGATAATAATAATAAATACAGACTGCATATGAGGGTGACTGAAAGATAACAAATAGGGAAGGCATGCAACCTTTAAAGTAATGCACCAATGCAAACACCTGCATCATTGTGATGTTGTCAGCTGTGTGATATCCTTACAAATAGTATCAGGAATGATGCTATGCATATGACTGGGAGCAATATCTGCACAAAAAGGGCAGTTCATCGCAGACTCACATACATCTGTAGCCATGGCCTAGGCTGTCAGCACTGAACATACTTACAAGTCAATAATCTTCAAATTAATGAGATCCACACAATTAAAAGTAAGATCATGGAAGCAGAGGTCAGGAAAAACCTCCAACCATGCATTTATGAAGCAATCACCTGTCCACTAAACCAAGCATCAGTCAGGTAGTTTTCAGGAGAAATGGCTGTGTTACTGGAAAGTGATCAGAATAAATGCACTGCAAGTCAGGAGGTGCTTCACGGTGTATGGACAGGAAATGCCACAATCCTGCTACAGTAATGATAGAAGACAAGTTTGGCATGATAATAAATGTCATGCATGCAGCATGTACAACATGCCCTTTCCTGATATGCTGCAATCACATGTTCAACAATGGCATACACAATGCTATGTCTGTGTGCATTACGTTCATGGTGAGCTGGGTACATATTGGCCACAGCACTGTAGCACAACATGACAAACATCATAACTTATGTATACCAACACAAAATCAGTACTACATTTACTGAATCCAAATGAGTTCATGTAACACCATGTCAGAAATAACATGTGGAAGCATTGCATGTGTCAGAATTATTCCTGCGTGCTGCACATAAGTGTCATTTATATTTGGACAGGCAAACTGCCCCTACAGCACAGTACTGTTGCAGGCCAGCAATATAATTGTCACACAAACATACACTTAAACATCACAACATCATAGACATATGACATGCATATGTGTATCATATGGGCAAAATGCCTATGCGGGAATACAAATAATCTACAACCCGTTATGAAACATGCTTAGAGTAAATAAGCATTACAGTGATGTCTGACGTAAAGTATCACACATGCATGCATCCATAAAACAGCACAAGGTGTCAGCAATGCATAAAATCAGCCTAATGGGGTATTCTACATGGTGCAGTACAGGCTATTTAGGTGTGTTACATGCACATGTAATAGCATGTAAGGAATATGTGTGTGCAAGGCATACACACAGTTTTTTATAACATAAACCTAGAGAATGACATAGGTGGACTCAACTCAGAATTATCAATGTGATATAATCCACATACACTGACTTGCTAACCTCTTAAAACATGTGACACCCCCATTAAACAGATGCAAGTGTATTATTTGTATGTGTTTGAAAAGAAAGTAGGAAATACAGGTGCAGAAGTATACAGTCTATCATAAGTGTAGCGTAACACACAAGTGCAGCACAAATAACAGGCAATGGCCCTCAGAGGATAGGTTACAACTGTGCTATCATGTGTCATGCAGTCTATATACACTGCACTGTGGTGATAAATGTAAACAAACGTAACACACACCCAATATGTAGTTTCAGTATAACCCATGTGCAATGTGCACAAATCTCTGGAAGTGTGTCTTAATAATCTCGCAGACAAAAGATGTGCATAACAATGAACACATAATAGTAGTACTACAACACAAAAGCGTTCAGTGAAGACACATTCACACAATCCTGTCAAAATGAAGTGCACTTGTACAATGGCACTGAATGTGCCTACATGTGGACAAGGCTAGGGGTATGGAGAATATTAGGGTCCAACCTAGCACTCTGTATTGGATGACTTCAACTACCCCTCCATTAACTTGGAAACCAAGCACCAGTCATGTACAAATACACTTGCCCAACACTTTCTGGAATTCATTAATTCCACTGTCCTGGACCAGCTCGTTCTTACCCCCACTAGAGGTAGCAACATCCTTGACCCGGTCATTACTAACATGGGCGACCATTGCTCTACACCAATAGTCAACTCCTCCATGATTAGATCCGATCACAAGCTAATAACCTTGGAAATCCACATCACTGCCACCCCCCAACAAAGGTAACCACTCTGATAAACTTCTCCAAAGTTAACTTTGGGCTTCTAAAAACAGAGGTGGAAAACTTCACAACACCCATGCAAATGGAGAATAGTTGCATGACTGCTAAATCATACACCAATGCAATGTACGAACATGTACACAAATGGATGGATCTCACCATACCCAATAGAACTAAGATGCTCTCCTCAAAAAAGGAAGCCAATCTGGTGATCTCCTGCCATAAACAAACTCTACAACAGAAGGAGGAAATTGATGCGAAATATGGTGAAGTCCCAAGACTGGAAAAACTTCCTTATCAGCCTCAACAAAAGGTTGAGATCCCTCATCAAATCCTGTAAAACTAGCTATAAAAACAGAATTGCAGCAGATAGTGAAGACAACCACAAGGCCTTCTATAGTTATGAAAAAGAATCTCCATGGCAATACCCAGATTTGCTCTCAGCTACTGCACAATGGTACCTCCTATACCGAGCAAACAGATATTGCAAATATACTGGCAGACAAATGCAGTGCTAACATTAACCCCCCCCCCTAAAGGACCAAGCACAATACCAGTAGATTGTCAGGCACCCAGTATTACTGCTGCAAAGGTTAAAACAGCACTGTCCAAGGCCAAGAATACAGCTTTTTTGTGACCTGACAGTATCCCTGGCTGTGTTTTACATGAATTACAGAGTGAACTGGTACCTCACCTGTGTGCCCTGTTCAATCACAGCCTCACCTCAGGCTTTGTCCCTACCGAATGGCACACTGTTACAGTCATCCCTCTCCATAAAGGAGGAGTGACTACAGACCCCGGGAACTATCACCCCATTAGCATGACGAGTCTGATATGCAAAGCTATGGAATGCATCATCATGGACCTAATAAACAAGGATATAGGGACTCTCCAAACTCTGGATCCTACACAATTAGGTTTTGTGAAGGGTAGCTCATGCCTGGTCAACTTGGTCAACTTCTTTGAGCCAATCACCAGAGCTGTGGATGAAGGTAAGGTGGTTCATACAGCCTACCTTGATCTGGCCAAGGCCATTGATACCATTCCCTACTCAGGAATCATAGAAAAACTTACTAAGCTAGGCATCAACCCCTATATCACTAGGTGGGTTGCAAACTGGCTCACAGATAGAACCAACAGAGTGAAAGTATCTGAATCCAAGTCAGAATGCTGACCAGTCATGAGTGGAGCCCTACAGGGTTTGGTCCTGGGTCCTCTCCTGTTTGGTATCTACTTCTCTGAAGTCCAGGCCAACACAAAGGGACTCTGCCTGACAAAGTTCACAGATGATTACAAGTTGCGAGCTATTATTAACTCCCCAAGGGATGTTGACATCCAACAGAAAGGCATCAATGAGAACAACGACTGGTGTCAGAACCCTGGCCTTAAGCTCAATGCTAAAAAATATCTTCATCCCCTTTGGGAAAAACCCAGTTCCCTTGAATTATCACATTGATGGTAGTCCACTGAACACAGAAGGAGTTATAAGAGATAAGAGGAACACAGGTTGACAGCAACCTCTCTTTTGACCACCACTTTGCCACTTTGGTCAGAAAGTCCTTCTATGTGGCACATCTCATTACTAAGGGTTTTGCATCCAGGAAGAAAGAGGTCATTGTCTCCCTCTACTCTTCCCTCATTAGGCCCATCATCGAGTACAATGACCCATTTGGCAGGTACCTCACTAGACACCTGCAACAACTGGAGAGGCTGCAAAAGTACCTCACAAAGAGGATCCTAGGCCTTAAACACTTGTCCTATATGGACAGACTCAAAAAGCTCCAACTATTCTCTGTCTCATAAAATATAAAATGTGAAATGTAAAACCACAAGACCTCCATATAGTCATTCTGTTAAAAATAAATAGAAAGCACATATGAAGGTCTTGTGGTTTTACATTTTACATTTTATATTTTATATTCTAAGTAATCTAGTCATTATAAGGTGAGTGTGACTTTAATTCATGATTAGGATGAAATGATGTCATCATGCTGTTTTGTTTAAATGCTCATTTAATTCTAGAATTTTATGTCTGAAG
>NC_056746.1:1563525370-1563560370 GCF_019279795.1 Protopterus annectens
AGCATTTGCCTTATGAGCAGTCATTCTCAGTTCAATCCTCCCTCCAGTCACTTCCATTTTCCATGTCATATCACTTTATGAACAATATTTTTTGTTGTATAACCTAATAAATAACATATATTTGTGAGCTGGAGTACTGCATTAAATGCAGATGTGAGGTGTCTTTGTATTAATGTTGTAAAATCCACAGATAAACACAAAAGACCCATACAGTATATGTACTCATGAATCAGGGATACAAATCAAAGGTATAATGTGTAATGAATGATAAATCCATAGAGTGTCCAAATCCACCACCTTCCCAAGAACCATGTTACATTCCTGTCTAAATTAGTGTGGGGGTAAGCAGGAGTAAGCACTATTAAGCAGTAGTAAGTGGGGGTAAGCATATTTAAGCAGCAGTAAGCAGGTTTATCCAGTTTGGGTGGGGGTAAGCAATGCGCACACAGGTTAAACAATATTGAAGCTAACCCCTTGTAAGCGTATTTAATCAGAAGTTAGCATTGCTTACCATTGCGCAAACCCACGCAAACCCGCTTACAACTGCTTAAAAGTGCCTTAATCACTCTGTATCCAACAGCCGCTGTTCTGCCCAGCAACAAAATAAACAGCCCTTGCATGGCTTGAACCCACAACCCTATACACTACAGTAGTTAACCAGTAAGCCATCACAGCAGTACATAAGACTGAGGTATCAACAAACAGATCCTCACTATATGAAAATCAAACTTAACGTGAAAGGAATCTATATACAGTTTTATGTTGTATAACCTACTACATAACATAAATATGTGAACTGGAGTACTTCATTAAGTCCAGATGTGAGGTGTCATTGTAATAAAGTGTTGAAATCCCCTAATAAACACAAGGGCCCTATACAGTTTAGGTACACATGAATCATGGACAACAAACACATATATAACATGTCATGAATAATAAATCAATGCCAAACAGCAAATAGTATGCAAATTAAAAATTAAGCAATGCTAAGCATTGCACAGCCTTGCTTACTAGGTGTAAGCAATGTGTAGGGCAGCTAAATCAGTTTGCCCATTGATATACCCCTTTAAGCAATGCCAACCTTAGGTAAGCAGGTTTGGCCATAGCTTAACATTTTCAAAACCATCAAATCACGCCAAATTGCAGGAAATCGGCCCTATTTTAATCCCACAGGTGGAAATACATCTCATAACTGGTTGCAGCTTCCGCCTGTAGGCACTTTGACCAGTGTGGGAGGAGGAGTGCACTTCCAGCTGCAGCACTGAGGCATCCAGGAGTTCAAAGTCATGGCAGGACTCCTTGTTAAAGACCATGACCAGAAACTGCTCCAGGGCCAGGATCAGGGTTCCCTATATAAAGCGGAAGCCTAGGACCATCTCTCCCGTGACCTCACCCGTGCCACTGGCATACCTCGAACTGGTGAGCAGGTCAGGCATCACTATGCCAACCTGAAGCAGAGAAAGAGGGAGCTCTTGGATCAGTGGATCCTAGAGGCTAGGCAGAGGGGTGATGTTACGCCCGTGTGTAAGTATCAGTCTACTACCTGTTTAATAATTGCCAGCTCATGTATATCATGGATAGGTATGGCTAAATATTCCTCTTATGTCTTTGACAGTGGCAGATGAGTGAGCTGTGAACCGAGAAGCCCATGCCTGTAGATTGCAGAGGTTGCATTGTGAGACAGGTTAGTAATACTTTTGCATGTACTGTCATAAAAAATAAATCTAAAAGTAGTAGAAAGTTAATTGCCAGTATAAAACCTGTATTGTGTATCGCATGTAATGAATAAACCACACAATGGCAGGAAGAGTCTCATATAGGTTGTATGTAAATAAAAGGTTAACAGCCTGACAATAAAGGCCTAACTGCTGGACTGCTCGTGTTTACTCTGCTATCATATGATAATGTAGTGTTGCAGTCTCTTAATAGTACTGTTGTATTAAGCAATGTTACCCACACTGTGTTACATAAATAAAATCTGTAGGAATGGCTGTATACGACTGTTGTAATCACAAGAGTTCATATTGTACAATTGAGAGACTTAAACAGAAAACAGTAAAAAGATAGACAACATAATCAAAATAGCACACTCAACTGAGACGTGACGTGTTGTAGTTTTAGCACACACAGCCATGGTTTGAATCCTGGGAGTGGTAGTAAGCTGTATGCAGAATCATACCCCACAACTGTAAAGATATTGTCAGAAAGTCCAGATAAATGGTGTAAGTCCCCTGCCTGTCACCCTGTCCTCCTGGCAAATCAGTGGGATGATCCCAGATGTTTAGGCAGCAAATAATGACATGCAAGTGATTGTCAGACATCATAACTGTCAGGAATATATCCATAAGAACAAACCTGTCACTCTAGCAACTCACCAAAGTGTTATGAGAGTAATAAACAAAGTATGTCCCACCCCACCCCCATGTTGTGAAGCTATGACCAGAGTGTGTGCAGTAACAGAGTGAGACATATGTGAATAATAATAATGTGGAATCTGGTAATGTGTGTGACATCATTCAGGTAGTGTTAACAAACATTCCCCCCACAGGTCTTTCAGATATGAAAAGTGTGCCTAGAAATAAAAGATTGAAATCTTAGACTGGTACTGTTTAGTCTGGCATTGTATGGCTGTGTTAGTGTTGCAGTATCTCTGACTAATAAGGTACTACTCATCACTGTCATCCACACAGTGCTACATAATAAAACTGTCTAGGAAACTCTGTATAAGAGTGTTGGAATTACAAGGTCAGATTGTAAAACCATGGGAAACATATAGAAAGAATTTAGAGAAAAGATACACAACAAATATCTATACAGCACACTCATCTGTGATGTACACTGTGTTAGTTTAGCACACACAGCCATGGTTCAAATCCTGGGAGTGGTAGTAAACTGTATGCAGAGTCAAACCCCTTGACTGTACAGAGCTGTCAGGAATGTCCAGAGAATTGGCCCATATCTGCTGGCTGTTACACTGTCCCCCTGGCATATCAGTGTGCTAATCTCTGACATGTAGGCAGAATTTAATGTCATATAACTGACTGTCAGGCCTGTAAATATTGGGAAAAAGTCTATGAAAACAAATCTGTCATTGTGCAACTCACCAAAGGTTTATGAGGGCAATAGTCAAAATATGTCTCAGTTTCACTTGCATGTTGTCAAGATATGCCCAGAGTGTGTGCAATAAGAGATGGGGAGGTATGTGCATAGCATCAACCTTGAATCTGGGAATATGCGCAGAAACAGTCAGGTAATTTTAACAAACAATACCTTCACAGGTAAGAGGTGTATACTGCAGGTAAAACTCAGTTCATGTATATAGTTGTCTACATCAATACCACTGTCCAAACTAAGGCTATAGGGTAGTGTAATAATACCTGTAAGGTACAGATTACAGCACTGACTAGGAAAGTAATGAGAACTACAGGGATATACAAGTTGTTAATTAACATCTTTTTCTCTCCCCCACCATATCTGCAACAATAAACTAAATACACAGCTCAGTCGGTATGTGCACTATTAAATTTACTGTTGGGGCATATGTCAGATTGTTTGATAAATATTGAAATTTGTTTCTATGCATGTGCCATGTTGAAATACTCCTACATTGGTGGAATGCTGCCATTAATGTACCTGCATGCTGTTGTAATGGCCACTGTGGTTCCATATATGCATGTGTTCTGTTTGCTATGCAACTGTTCCATATCTGGTGTTTTGGGTTAATGGGAATATCTATGCATGCTGTTATACCTAATCCTGGAATGTGTTGACAATTACTGACACACATATGTTGTAAAATGGAAAACCATAGCACGTTTGGGAAGCCCAGTCCCAGTGGACCCACCTGTCCTACCTCATCTGGCCATGACACTGGGCACCAGCACATCTGGGGCCCACCCAGGGACCTCCTTGTCTGCTGGTCCTGCACCATCTTCAGGTGGAACCACCTCAGGAGATTGGGCTCATACCCCCCTGGGAGTAGGCACGGACAGGATACTGTCACAAGTCATTAGTTCCAGGGTCTGGTGCATAGTGAGTTCCGCAGGGAGTTTGGAGATCTGCTATGCCAGCTTCAGGGCCATGTGGCACAACAAGTGGGTCAGCCTGCCCCTCCTACTCAGCCTCCAGAACAGCCACCTTTGGGGCCATAAAAGTGCAGTGGTGACTGCCCATAGGTGGGGACCTCAGTCCCACTGTTTCCACTAGGGGGCTCATGGGCTTCTGACTTCCAAACACCCCTCCCCATCCAAGGTGTTTACCCCCACATGTGTCATATACAACATTATATGCTGTCTTCTCTGTCTTGTCTGTTATCCTACCCAACCTACCTCCAGAAATATACCTACTATCCCTCCCCAACATCTAACTCTCACCATAAAAATAAAAAGGGGCAATCTGTTCCCAAAAAAAAAATCTCACCCATACATAGCTGTCCATTTCACATGTGTCCACTGGACATATGTAATCTGGTCTAATTGGCATCACTACATATTATTGTTGTCCTTACCCCTCTCTCAGGGGTATGAGTGCCCAAATATACCTCCAAATCAGTGTATATGCACAGCTGTTGCTGTAGAAGACATGGGCAGCTATGGACCTTACCTACACCCATCCTGCACATCCCTAGCTATTTTCCCTACTCTTCCCTCTTTGTGCCCCTTTTTCATCACGTTCCTATCAACCCTTTTTCATTTCTTTAAATAAATTAGCATGAGGGTAAGTGGGAATAAGCACAACTAAGCAGCTGTAAGTGGGTTTAAGCTTGTTTGTGTGGGGGTAAGCAATGCCTACACAGGTTAAGCAATTCAGAAGCTGAGTATAAGAAACTGTAACTGGAAGTTAGCAGTGTTTACCTTAGTGGAAACCCGCACAAACCTTCTTACAACTGCTTAAAAGTGCCTTAATGACTCTGTATCCAATGGCCCTTGTTCTGCTCAGCAACAAAATAAACAGCCTTTGTAAGTCTTGAACCCAGGACCCTGCACACTATAGCCAAAGTGATTTACCACTATGCCATGTCAGATATACAAAATTCTGATGGTTTCACAAACATATTATCCAGCACAGTCATGCAACAGTACAGGAAATGTATTTATACATGTAGATGTGTGTGTGTGTGTGTGTGTGTGTGTGTGTGTGTGTGTGTGTGTGTGTGTGCGTGTGTGTTTGTGTATTTATATATGTATATATATATTATATATATATATATATATATATATATATATATATATATATATATATATATATATATATATATATATATATATATATATATATATATATATATATATATATAATATATATATATATATATATATCTGCATATGCATATCTATATGTAGATACATATATATAACTATATATATATGTATATATATATATATATATATATATATATATATATATATAAGCATATATGTGTGTGTGTGTGTGTGTGTGTATATACAGATATATATATTTATAGATATAAAAGAGAACATAACAAATGCATATATGATCAAAGGTACAATTAATGGGGGTGAGGGGGCCCAAGCTAAATAGATCTGCCCTGCAACACAATACCAACTGTTGCAAGTCCCATACTCAGGACCCTACACAACATGGCCACAAGGCATTAACAGTAATCCATCCCACCTGTATGATGTCAGGATGGTATCAATAACATCTCATGAAGTACAGTCTGGCTACCATAGGGAATATACAGTTTGGAAGCAATAAACATTCCAAAGATATATCAGCCTCAAATTACACTCTGTACTCAACCCTAGGGGGAAAAGAATTAAGTTGCCACAATGAGGACGTATCTGTTACATAGCAATGCTTAACTGAAAACATCACAATCACATTGAAAAACAGAACAGTCTGTATGACAGTAAGCACTAAGCCACTCTTATTCCTTAGGTGAAATGTATGGAAATATACAGCCATATGCCTTAAGGTGTCTTACTACTGATATCCCTCACATGTTGTAATAGCCTATGTTATATATGGTGCATACCCCTCCCCATAGACTGACTTACAGGGGCATATAACACTGTTACATACACTGACCTCTGGACTGCAGAAGGCCACACATGTTTTGTGCAGCTGAAGCCCACATATATATGGACCCTACACCTCAATATGTGTGGAGGCCACAACAGCACTGGAATGATGGCAGAAATGGCAGCATGACATAATCACAGGCCACTACATAACAACCCCTTACTGCATGTCATATGGACAAAGCCTGGTATATAGGTGGAGGACAGAGGCTGGAACACATGGACACATGTAAAATAGTGTTGTTATACACTGTGAAAGCTGCTGGTGTTACAAAATAGTCTGCAACATACCCTTAGTCATGAATATGAAGTCAGAAACACAAATGCATGTAGCCATGTACTGATAGCACTCAACACACACAATGCCATTGATATATCTGGCACAAAACCTGTGTGGTGGAAAGAGAAATCATAACAATCACACATCTGGCCATCATGTGGATAGGCCCCTAGTTGAGAGCTATGCAGACAGACTGCATTCTATGTTAAACTAGTATGTATACACAAAATCTATAACACTGGTGCTATACAATGCATATAACAACACTACTCACACTGTCTGTTGGTCTGGAACCTTATACAAATATGTAGCTGGCCTGACTTTGCAAGTCCTCTTGTAAGAGCTATTGCTACCTGCTGACTGTAACACTGCTGCCCACACACAGGAAGGATGTCCTCCATACAGGAAAGATAAAGGGACCATGCCCACTTGATGTAGGGATTTATAGTAGTGGATTGCCATGACAGTGGTAATTGGAAGTACTACACAGCATGCTGCATGCAGGTAGCAAGTAGTGGACACTGACTGGTGCAGAGGCCATCACCTGATCATGTGCATCACCTACAAAATCCATGTTGCAATCTATTCAAAGCAGCTCAATCCATTTAGAGGAAAGAGACTGAGATAGGGAGAGAGAGAGACAAAGAAAGCCAAAAACAAAACAAAACAAACACACACAAAAAAAACCCACATTCAACCAGCCATCCACACAGCAAACTATCCAGAAGAGACATCATTCCCACAACAGGTATGTGAAGTATAGCTGCATGCAAATGAATGCAGTACTTGGTCCATAATAATGGGATAGATTATGTTGAATGATTTATATGTGTCATCAGATGTTGTTGTAATGTTGTCCAGCTGAACATCTGCTATGGACAATAGTGTCTGTCCCTGTGGGTAGTGGGCCATACCTGTCAACTGTGCAGATCAGCACTGATTGACAAGCTGTAAGCCATCATAATGTGTGTTGTGTAATGCAAAACATGTATGTTAGTGCGGCCAATAGCTGGTGGATGACGTAATGCCGTTATGATGGACACATGGATTCCAGAGCCCACCACTTGCAGGACAGTCATGTTAATGTGTAATGTACCATGCAGAAATGCCATAGGTGTGTAATAGACTTACCTGCAATCTGTCCCTATATATACCCCCCTAATGTTAGGCTGTGTCCACATGTGGCACCTGTCTGTGTTGTAGCAAGGCAGAACAGTGAAGCTGTGCATGAAGGAGAGTTAGAGAGTGTGAACCTAATGTCTGAATGTATATATATATATATATATATATATATATATATATATATATATATTTATATATATATATATATAAAATAACCTAATAACCAGTGTAAACACTCCGATCATGTAAGAAAAATTTGACTGATATAAAACTGGTAAACTTCCAATACTTTTACATAAAAATAAAAAAGCAAAGTACTACAAAGGAGCAGGTGTCAAGCTTTCGTTCTTTATTAGTAAGAAGTACTTTATCAGATAAACGGTATAGTGTCAGAACAATGGTATAAGTATGTTTGAAAAGGGGCTGTGCCAACAGTTAACATGTCCAATAATTAGTAAATGAAAAGATAACAATATATAACAAATACAAAAAAGCCCAATCAGCATTTAAATCACATTGGTTGCTGTGGAAACCAGATAGTAACTACAGATCACCACTAAAGCTTTTGACAGATCAAATATCGCAACAGTGTGCAAGTGAAATATGAAACCATACTGAAAGAGAACTGGGTACAAAAACAAACCCAAACTCTAGACAGAATTAATGCTTAGCATCTCCATTTGAGTGCACATTTTGCGTTCAGCATTTCATTTAATCTAGAGGCAGCTTCCGCATTAAGGCTAAACTGCCAGCGGAGTTCCTTAACCTCCAGCAAAGTGTTAATGTTCCCCAAAAAAGGATCCACAAAGTCTAACACTAGAAATTTAAACTGTGAAAAGTTAAGGCAATCTATGCTATGTTTCATAAGTGCATTTCTCATGTCCACATTTCTGACTGCAGCACAGTGCTCTTTTATATGAGCAGATAATTTATGAGTGGTTTTACCAACGTAGAAACCAGGACAAGAAATGCAAACAGCTGCATAAACCACATAAGATGATTTGCAATCAAAATGTTTTCTATGTTTTACTGTAAAATTATTCTGTGCAAATGTAAAGGTATTTCCCACTAAAATATAATTACAGGCTACACATGAGCCGCATGGGTACATTCTGATGTTGTCTGCCCTCAGTGTTATGTCAGTGTTAACATCAGAGTTGGATAAAAGAAATGGAGGGTCCCTGTTTTCAAAGGAACATCGCAAGGGTTTAGATTGTTTGTGTGCAAATAGTGGGTATTGTCCAAGCTAGCAGCTGTTTCCTGACTGTTTGTGATAATTTCCCAATTAGAGTATAAACTGTGTTTAATATCCGCTGAATCCCTGCAGATAGGGATGGGAGAACATACACAACACCTGGTGGAGAGCATAGTGGAGGTGGGTGCTATGCACACAATGGAAGAGGAGTGTGCAGGTAAGGTCACAGGGAACATCTGTTGCATATCCATCTGCATCTGTACAGTTAGATCATGTATATGTCAGATGACATATATATATATATATATTCTGTTGCTGCATAGTAGTAATAAACAGATGTGCATAATCTGTAGTATTGTGGGCTTCTACTGTTGATGTACTGTAATGCTGCACCCACCTTTTACCAATCCCACAGCTGTGGCTACTGATATCACATCTCTCACACACTTATGTAGGTCCCTCTGGTATACCTCCAAGGCAGCAACCTGTAGCTGGTGAATATGGTGTTTGTTCAGGTTTGCCAATACATCAGTCATGTTATGGCTATGGTATATTACATGCACACATTTAACACACCTACCCATAATGCATGCCATACATGTTCACTTATTGTTGCTGTTTACTGCACTGCATCACAGTGGTCACCATGATGGTATATCTGAAGGGTATGTCAGACTCCTGCAATATAACTAACATCCTGCCATTGCAAAATGTGTGCACAGAGATGAACATAATGGTGGGACAAATGGCCTACAGTAGGGGCATGTGTGAAACATCACCTTTATACAGTACTACAACAGTGTATATACCAGTATTACAATGGCAACTGTTACAGATCTACACTACGGCATATCACAATACTGTGGTCCACAACCCTTACAACCTGCAGTGTGTTCCTAACATGAAAATGAGTGTGTAATATGGAATTGTATGTTAGGACAGTGAATATGGGGAATACATACCTTCACAAACACTGGAAACATATGTGTGCGCACACTACAGATAAAATATAGTGGAAGCAGCTGTTGAGGTACTGACCGCATGCATTTGTCATGGAAATGCACCTTCCAGCAAGTACACATCCCCAATGTCACAACAAGAAGTGGTCTGCTGTCCAAGATGTTTGGCCGTCAAATGTGCCCACTTACCTGCAACAGAGGCAGCTGTGGCTTGCACACATCTTACATGCCATGGCGTAGGCCCCATACCCAACAAGTAGCACCCAGGAGTTGGACATGTAGCCATAACTCACCATTGCATATACCATGGCAAACAGTGCAGACAGTCATGTATGTGGCGAGGATGTATGGGAGAGGAATAATGTAGGAAATAAACAGATGGCCATCCAAGACAGATGATGCCACATGTAGCAAACCAGTCACGCAGGCTGCCTAGTAACATGCCACAACACTGAGAGGTTTGCAGGAATGTCTAGCAAGTACTAGCTGTGCAGTACTAGTGTCAGCAATTGCCTTGACTCTGCAAATGTGTGACCCGTAGGCTAGGGTAATCAGATGTGACAGCTGTACCACAGGAAACATCAACCAGGCCTCTCTACAGGTAGTGTATGCATAACAGAAGAGGTCCCCAAAAGGCATGCGTTGCTATGTGTAGTGGTGTACCAAGACCATGTTGGAAACCTACAGACAGTATCAGGTATGATACATGTGCTGCACAACCAACACCTCGCCCCATCTCAGGCTCACCACCCCCATCTGTACCATGCCGGTGTCAGTGTACACCTGTATGTTTGCCATTCATTAGCTGGGACTAGGCTGTCACATGTGGTATTCAGTGTTTGGGACACTGCAAACTGGCACACATGTGTAGGCCATAGTTGTCAAGCATCTGCAACAAGGCTGAAGGTGAGGAGGGGGTGTCATCATGACACAACAGTGCACTGCAGCAGGGAAACAAAGGATGCTATGAATGGCTGTATCTGCACACAGTCAGGGTTTGGAACTGTGGCAGGAATAACCCTGACTCTACAGCTATAGAGACAGCAGTGTGTGAACTCCAAGGGATGTGCACATGAGTTGACCTTGCAATCATGCAGAGTTGGGGGACATGTGTATGGCAGACTGACCATATACTGGCAAATGCAGATGGCCCATGCTAGTATACCCCTGTCAGGAATAGTGGCTGCTGTAGTACACATAACAGTAGGTGCAACAAACCATTATGATAAGGGCGTGCACACATATGCACCCATGAAGTGTATGCATCTCAGTCAGTATCAGCACAACTAACACATTTGTTTGACACTGCATTTGATTGTACGGGACATATGTCACATATCAGGCTCATGTAATGTTAACATATACAGTAATGTGGTCCCATGGTATATCAAGGAAGAGGGTGTCTTATCAATAAGGGTGTTTGTACACTCCCCATAGCCATGGTAAGGTTTGACAGTTGTCAGTGTAATTGTAATGTATTGGTCATACATACACTGCTGATGATGACATCTGTAAATCAGACATCAGGCATTCACAAATGATATCTGTCCTTATATCATCCCAGGTATGTGTCGGACAAACACATAGGGGCTGTGAGCAGCAGAGCAGACATAACTGACACAGTAATACACATTCAGCAATGGTGTGTACATGTGTGAGGTATAGTGCACAGTACATGGCAGGGTGCTGAACAGGTGCACAACAATACTGTGTACATGGGTGCAGTGTTTTCCAGGAGAAGGGGCATTACCTACTAACACAGCCCATACAACACACAGATGTATACTGTTGCTAGCATTGATTGACTATAGCTGCACTGCATGCTGTTGAGTACCATATATTATGCATGTTGACAGATGGGTAATGGAAGGTCTGTGTGTAATATCTTTGTGTAACCTCACCTGTAAGTGTGTGTGTGTCTGTGTGTGGGGTGGGTTGTGTGTGTGAGGTTTTTTGTCTATAAGTGCAATCTGGTGGAGTGGAGGGGGGTTGTTGCATGTAGGATGTGTGTGTGTGTGTGTGTGTGTGTGTGTGTGTCCATGTATGCACATGTGTGATTGTGGAATTGTTCATATGTCACAACTTCCGTTTGGAATCGTGCAGTACATGGACATGGACTGACACATGAGACACAAGAATACTTGTCTGATATATAATCTCAGGACAGCTGACAGTGCAATAAGATATGTAGCATGGAACATGCATTCGGAGGGAAACTAGACACCATGTATACTGTTAAAACTGCAATTAGCAGAAAGGTGAAAGAATACCCACATATGCAGCACAGCAGATGCATTGAGGAATTACTAGACAACACCAGTGAGTGTATCCAAATATTACTGTTGTCCACATAATAAGTTAATAGAGCAACAGATCTTGCATCTACTGAGCAATAGTTACATATGACACTCCAGTGTGTGGCATTATTGAGTGACTGTAATAGGTCATGTCTTGTGATCACTTGTCTAGGCAATTAGAAGAATGATATGTTAACGATTGGTATTAATGAGTGTAAGTTTCCAAGTGTGATGCTGGATGGGGAACTTAAGAGAATAAACTTGGGACAGTCTGTAAACTCAGGGACAGGTAGGTATTATAGTGGAAGGTCAGGGTGTGTGTGTGTGTGTGTGTGTGTGTGTGTGTGTGTGTGTGTGTGTGTGTGTGTGTGCACTGTTAAGCAATGACATGCAGGTCTTAAAGTGCATTTCTTGTTTCCCCCCACAGGTGGCGCAGTGGGTCAGGGTCCCTTCTGCATGCAATCTGATGCTGGTGTCCATACAGACACTGAAAATGATGATAGGTGTGTAGAGGCACACGCGGGGTTGTGAGAGGCCAAAACTGCGTCCACTCCATCCCTGCACACAGTCATGGTGCCTATAGATACCCCATCAACAGTGGCCATAGCAGAGGGACAGTTGGTGGTTGGTGGCAGTGCACAGGATAGTGTGGTATCTATGGCTCCTGTGTCTGGACACAGCAGCCATAGCCAGATGTCCGGCAGGTTACCACATAGGCAGATGTACAGGGGTGCTCATGGAAGGGCTGCTGGTCATTGTGCTCCTGGCAAAATACCACATCTGGTACCACTAGATGCATGTTTCAGGCTGTCATGGAAGCACAGGTACATATGGAGTGGTACACCAGACAGGGTCTGAGGCTGCAGAGGGCTGCTTTTTCAGCTGTAAATGACAACATCCGTGATCGTGCAGGTGCCCTCCACTATTATACAGAGGTCATGGATAGATGGTGGGGTGAGATGGTGGGCCTCCTCGACCATGGATTGTCCATGCTAGAGCATGAGGTGGGAGTGGTGCGACGGCCACGTGGATGTAGGCCAGCAACACCAACAACTGGAGGTCGATGTGGATGTGCAAGGACACCAAGCTGCTCCCATAGTGGCATTACCAGCCCCAGCACTGCAGGGGGGATGCGGTCCACACCATACCACACCACAGCAGGCCACATGCATGTGGCCCTGGCCAGTCCCAGGAGGGACCTGGTTCCAGCGGACATATGTCATCATCAGAGTAGCATATCGAGGCTTGTACCTGGATGTGCCCGTGGAACCCCAGGCAGGCACTATTCTCATGTCCATGGCTGAAGGCAGTAAACTGCACACCCTGCCAGGTATGGTCTGCAGGTGTCCAACAAACACCTGTATAGGGCAGCCACATGGCAGAACTGTCTGCATGCATACTCACATGCAATACAAGCACACCTAAGGCAACCCTATACCTACACACACCACATCACCATGGCCATATCAGTAATTAAAACCCCTCACTCACACAAATGCTGTCAAATGTATGGCCCAGCCTAGGTCTCTGGCAAACCAACAACACACCCTGTGCATATGATGATACCTGTGCCACATCCCTGTCATCCATAGCATTGATGCAGGGACAGACTAATAAGGTTCTAATGCACACAGTGACTGTACTACAGTGTACCAATGTACTGCTGTGTAACATGTTGTCAGCAATAACATTTAATACTTACATGTCAGGTAGTGTAGCTGTCCAGCCATGATGCATTATAGATGTTGGTAACACTGAGTGATTGTGGTCTCCATAATGTTATCCATTTGTGTTGTAGGTGTCCATGTGTCAGCAGGAGGATGATCTGCTGTCATATCCCACAAGGGGCATGGCACTGTGTTGACACCTTGGGTGTGTCATATCCTGGGTACAGGTGAACACATGTCACAGATCTGTACAGCAGTTACTGCTTGTGCCACATGGCCGATAGGTCTGGGGACGGTGTATACAGGTAAGTGTATGGTGTCTGCTGTTAGCAGCCCTTCTACAGTGGACAATGGTAGTTCTACTGGGTGGTACACACCACATGTTTGTGTATAACACACACAGAGACTTAGGTGTTGATGCACTACACAGAGAATACTGTACACATGGATGTATGTACCTGTGCAAGGAACCCATTGTAGCCTATGTAATTCCACCAATCCAGACTATGCAGAACAACACATCGTGGAATAAGCAATCCGCTAGTCTAATGTCATTGGTGATGGTACTGGCAGGGTATATGTCCCCTTCCCCAATGTAGTGCAATCCTCAACACGGTAAACATATGTGTGCTAGTGTGGGATCTACACCCCTACCCTTTGGAGGGTGAGAGGTGCTATAGAACCACAAATAGTGTGATAGACAAATACCTAACCTGTTAACATGAACTGTACAGTATTAAAGCTAGCTACATGGGGGGATACACTTAACAGTAACCACAATGATGTTGGCTGTGTCCACAACAGCCACACCCAGCTATATATACCAACCCCAGTATTGCTGCACACCTCTATGGTGGGGAAGAGGCATTTGCATGCTAACAGTAGTTGCAATGGAATGTATGTCCACAGGATGATACCTGTGACATGTTAGCATATGCCACGCACTTCTTGGACAGATGACCCCCTGGGGCATATATATTCTGCAACCTGAAGTAGATCCCACCACATACACGCACACTTGTACTTGATAACACTGGGCCTAGACCCCTACCTAGGTATGTAGTGCTACTGATGTGTGTGGCTTTAATTGCACACACCACACAGCTTTTAGGATGAGGTGCATTCAAGGTTAGATGTTACATGCAGAACATCCCCAGGCATGTACAGAATGGCTGGGGATGTAATGGTTGTATATGGACAATACATAGTGTGACATACTGTCATATACACATTGACAAACACATAACAGTCAACCCCCCATCCGAGAGACCTGGGTCTGTCAGTGCTAACTACCTTGTCAGTGTGTCCACTGTGTCACAGGTAGGTTGCACACAGCATATGCATAACTGGACTGGATAGTGTTATCAGTTACCTGTATGGTTGATGGTGACAGTGGTCACCATACAGTGGTACATGGGACATGTACCAGGGGTACCATGGTGTAATGAGAGTATACCCAGCACCCTCACCCCACTTTGGATATTGTACGGACTGGAACCCATGATGACACTCTGATATACCCACCATCACACATTGACCAGGACTGTCAGTCCAGAGGTATACTCAGATCCACTTAGTACAAGACATGTGGACTAAGCCTGAAATGTGGATATAAACAGCAATGTACATGGGTATATCACATAAATACTGGACTACATATGCCCACACAATTTATGCATTCACACACTCCTGTCAGTCCTGACACATAATAACCAGTGGTGCAGAGGTCACATGGCCACATACTACCCACTACTTAGTGACATACATCTGTACAGCATCTCACTGCTTTGTCAGAAATACATGACAGTTATGGTGGCCCGGCAACAGTATATCTGGAAAATATCTGGACATAACATCACACTGGGTAACTACACTAAGCTGCTAGGCATTTAACAAAGCACTGTGCAAACTACAGGCAGACTGCCACAACACTGGCCTACATTTCATATGGGGGAATACACATGTACCTGCAAATATGTCAGGCTCTACAGGCATGTCACAGCACAGAGTAACAGACACCTGTGTGAAAGTGCATACCCACAACCAATGTGAACATAACCACATATGGTAAGCAAGCCTAATATTACAGTATATGGACTGTCTGATCACCATTATTCTCATATGTGCCACTCACACACAAACCCTACATATACTGGGCCATGAGACAATGTGGTTCGATGCCTGTCTGTGGTATGGGACATGTGTGTGTTTGGACCTACAAACATGTAAGCCAATAGGGTAGCATATACTGGAGCAGCATGTAACATCACATAGAATAGGACCAAGAACAATGACATCTACCACAGTCTGTATATAGGCCAAGGTACGTATTCGCAATACACATAATGTTGACAATCACCATATGTACACAGACCTCACTACTGTGCACATAACCACAGAATGCCCAGGTTATGTCCTCAAATATGACCCCTACTATACATCACATGTGTAGCAGTCTGATATCTGACTGGCATGTTATCAGGTATGATGCCAATAACTAATGGTGTACAGAACCTATGCACCTCTTACTGCATGACATATGTACAAAGGTTGACAGACTTGTGGCTGGAGGCACAAACACTGGGCCAATATTGGCATGTTGCGGTGATAACCTCATACATTTACTGTTGTAACAGGGTTTGTTGTGACATATGACCTACGAGGAACATGAAGTCAGTAATTCTCATGGCTGTCACCATGTACAGACTGCAATCCTCAGACTATGCTTCCACAGTTCTAAGATAGGTGATCTGGGAGTAACACAAGCCACATAAGACTCCAAACACTGGCCAGTCTGCAGATAACCCTACAGGTGGGAGTTTCCTCAAACACATAACACTGTCATGACAAGTATTAAATCATGTAGACCAGCCATATCCACATAAACCATATTAAAGCAACATTACTCCAAATGCAGAAAAGCAACACTTACGTTCTGTAGTCATGTCTGGAACATCCCCCTCCTGTTTGTTGGCCATTCTTCACAGTGTATGTTGTTAGAGGTATATTCCACTACCATCTGTGATGCTGTTTGCCAAACACCGACATGATGTCCTTCTCAGAGTGAATGAAAAGGGCCAACACCCACATGATGTTCCTAGTTATAGGAGTGTGTTTCCATGCAATTGGCTATGGGAATGTTACTACAGCTGTTTCACATGCAATCAGCTAGTGGGGGACTGCAATGCATGCAGAGGCCATCAGCTGATCATAAGCATCACTTACAAAACAAAAGCTGCTGCCTAAGCAAAGCAGGTGTACTTCTTCACATACACTAGAGATGGAGTGAGAGAGATGACAGAGACAAAGTAAAATGGGGATGGGGTGGGAGAGTAAAATCTAAGCATGTTTGTGTCACACACTTACCAGTACAGGGTTTCAACCCCTGCCTGACTATGCATTGCTATCACATGTCTATGCAGTTATTTCATGCACCACAGAGCTTACATATGGGGGAAGCTCTCCAAAGATATATTCGATGATAAGTGACATCAGCAACAGTGATAAAGGAGGGATAAGGTAGGTGTAGTATACATGCCTGTCCACAAGAACAGGTGTCAAGGTCAACACAGTCACACTCTCTCAGGGACTCACACACATTATCACAGTTGGCAGGGTCAGGATTAGAGCTCCTAACTAGCTAGTTTGCCATGATGCAGTAATACGCAGGTATCACATGCAACACAAGGGTTATCAGGATGATATATGGGCAAAGGGTATGTCAAGGTATCTGACATCAGAAGGCATGCTTCAGTAGGCCAATGGGAGGTGTAGTGAGTGCGAATGTCATCCACATCATTATACTCCACACACATGCACACAAACACACACACACACACACACACACACACACACACACACACACACACACACACACACACACACAGACTTGCCAGTACTGAAATGCATAGGTGCATTGCTTCACAGGAGTGTAGTGGGTGACTGTGTCACAAGGCTGTACAAGGCTAGATAAAGGGTATACCTTGACATCAGGCCACATGACAATGGTCTGCAGTGTGGCTCAGGGGTGTAGTATCTGGATTGGCCCACACAGGTGGATATTGTATTCACCATCCCGTCATCTGGGTTACTATTGTAGGTGGCCAGTGCCGTGCAATGCTTGCCATATATGTGTTCTATATTCCATAACATGGATGGTGTCTGGGATGTGCACACATCCCACATGCATGTTCTGTGACATGCAGAAGCATACCTGGGGTGTCTGGGGCATGTTGTTTAGACAGATTGTTATCATCAGATGTGCCATTCCTGACCTCATGTAGTGTGAACTGCCAATGGAAACCAGGTTGACCCTGCACCTACATTGACAGCATGATACATGTATTCCTTGGTGTCAGTGGCATCTGTCCATACAGGGAATGTGCATATGACATGGTATGTCCTTTCCTGGTAACATTTGCTGGCTCTACAGTTGTTGTAGGCATCCATTAGGGAACATAGCAAAGGAGCACTGTATACAATTATTTGCCTATTGTAGGGATGGGGCAGGATGCCATGTTCTCAGTAGTCTACTGCAATCACACCATGGTTACTATCTGTGGGCAATATGCAGGGAACTACCAACATAGTGGTTGTTACCTAGTCGAGTGTGTTTGTGTAGGAGACATGGGGTGGTGAGTATTCTCTGGGTAATACAGTGGTTGCCTATATTGTTCTCCAAGCCATGATGGCACATGTAGGGGTATGGATTGTCTACCCTAGCCTGTTTGCAGTTTGACATATGTTATCCTTGTAAGGTGGACATTGTGACGTATAATAGGCCCACCATATAAGGAAGTTGCAAAACCCTCTCCACAATGGGGCCTGTTGTTACACATTCACACTACCTCCACACAGGATACATATAACAAACACACACACACACACACACACACACACACACACACACACACACACACAAAGTCTCACAGTTGCCATGTCTGAGATTAGAACTCCTACCTAACTAGTACATCACACTACAGCATTACACAGTTATAGCATGCACCATGGAGATTACTGGACTAGTTCTTTTCCAAATGTGTATTTCAAAGTGAATGACATCAGCAGGCTCACCAAAGCAGGCCAATGGAAGTTGCAGTGACTGTGAATGGCCTCAAAAGCATTGATCCCTACAGAGACAAACACACAAACTTTTACACTTGCCATGTCTGGGATTAGAACTCATATCTAAGTAGTACATCACACTACAGCATCACTCAGTTATAGCATGTGCCACAGAGATTACTGGGCTAGTCTTTTCCCAAAGGTGTATTTCAAAGTGAATGACATCAGCAGGCTTGCCAAAGTAGGGCAATGGAAGTTGCAGTGACTGTGAATGGCCTCAAAAGCATTGATCCCTACACAGACAAACAAACACACACACAAACTGTTACACTTGTCATGTCTGGGATTAGAACTACTACCTAACTAGGTGCATCACACTACAGCATTATGCAGTTATAGCATGCGTCACATAGATTACTGGACTACTCCTTCCCCAAAGGTGTATTTCAAAGTGAATGACATCAGCAGTCTTGCCAATGTAGGGCAATGGAAGTTGCAGTGACTGTGAATGGCCTCAAAAGCATTGATCCCTACACAGACAAACAAACACAAACACAAACTGTTACACTTTCCATGTCTGGGATAAGAACTCCTACCTAACTAGTACATCACACTACAGCATTATGCAGTTATAGCATGCACCACAGAGATTACTAGGCTACTCCTTCCCCAAAGGTGTATTTCAAAATGAATGACATCAGTGGCCTTGGCAAGGTTGGGCAATGGAAAGTGTAGGTCATAGGTTCATAGGTTGGTACTAGGCTATCGACTCTAGGGCCTATACATGCCTAGCCATGACAATTTCCTGGCTATGTCTTCCCACAATATTTCCTTCCCTGGACCCCTGTCTAGCAGGGAAACTAACATAATCCCCAGGGTCAGCTTCCAATATCCCATCCAATCGTTCAGGTTCCTTTTGAAGAGGGCCAAAGAGGCACTCTGCGTGACATGTATGGGCAGTCTATTCCAGGGTTTGGGGAGTCTATGGGTCAGGAACAGATCCCTCCAGCATGTATTGTTCAGTGTGATGACAAGATTTGTATCCCTGGAGCATGTGGATGTGAGGGTTTGGAATTCTTTAAGTGTAGCATGTCCAACAGCTGTGGGTTTGACATGGCATGGTATGTTAAGCAGAGATCACCTCTGAGAACATGATATGTGATAGAGTATAGCTGGATGATTTCCAGATGGTCAGCATAGGGCATCAGGTTTAAGCCTGTGATTCTGTTAATGAGGTACGTCTGCAGCCTTTCTAGTTGTTGCAGATGTCTTGTGAGGTACATACATTATGGGCCATTGTAGTCTGTACAGGGTCTACTGAGAGATGACTACAGTGAGACAGTGGCCTCCTTTTTCCTGGATGTAAAGCCCTTAGTGATGAGGCATGCCACATAGGTGGATTTCCTGACTGTTGTGGCGATGTGATTATCAAAGGTGAGAGCACTGTCCACCTGTGTCCCTAAGTCTCTTATCACACTTTAGGTGTTTAATGTACTGCCAACTAACTATGTAGTACTTCACAGGTACATGTCCCCTTCCAAAGGGGATAACTATACATTTCTTGGCATTGATCGTGAGGCTATGGCTCAGGCACCAAGCATGTCTTTCTGTAAGGCCTTTCTGTAGAATATCCACATGATGTGAAGATTCAGTATTGGCTCCCAGTGTGCAGTCATCTGCGACCTTTGTTTGCCAGAGTCCCTTACTGTTGGACTGTACATCAGAGCAGTAGGTGCCAAAAAAAAGGGCGGTGCCAAGACTGAACCCTAAGGTACCTCAACTGTCACTTGTCTTGGGCTGGGGTTGGTGTCAACTACATTTACAGTGTGGGTTCTATCAGTACAGCAGTTGACAGCCCATCGGGTGACATTGGGATTAATGCCCAGCTTGATACATTTAGCTATGACTCCAGACTGGGGGATGGTGTCGAAGGCCTTGGCGAGGTCTGGATAGGTTGTGTCAACCACGTTACCCTCATCCACAGCTCTGGAGGCTGATTCACAGTTGTCAATCAGGTTGAGATGACATGATCAGCCCTTTACAAACACAACCTGGTTGAGGTCCAGTGTTTGCAGTTTGCCAATGTCTTTGTTTTAATTTCCATGATAATACATTCCATGGCCTTGCAGATCAAGCACATCATACTGCTGGGGCTGTAGTTCCCAGGATCCAGGGTGGATCCCCCTTTGTGGACTGGGATAACTGTAGCTGTGAGTCACACAGTGGGCACGAGGCCTGAGGTGTGGCTATAATTAGAAATGGCACATAGGTGAGGTGCCAGTTCATTTTGTAGTTCATGTAGTACACAGCCGGGGATGTTGGCTGTTTCCATGGTTGCTGTTGTCTTAGCTCTGGAGAGTGTGGTTTTTACCTGTGTGGCCATTATTACTGGAATCTGGCAATCTGTCAGTGTTGAGATGGGCCCTTTTGGGGGTGGGGGGAGGGTTCAGTTGGCACTGAATCAGTCTGCTAGGACATTGGCAATATCCTTGGGTGCAGTATATTTAATACCATCCTGTTGTAGCTCAGAGCAGATCTGAGCATTGTCATTTAGATTCCTGACATAGCTATGGAATGGCTTGCAGTTGTCTTTGGCATATTTGGCTATATTATGTTCATAATTAGCTTTGGTAGATGTTATGAGGGATCTCAGCTTCTTACTGTGGCTGGTAAGGGGTTATATTGCATCCTGGAAATTCCCCAGTTTCTGCAACAGTTTCTTCCTTTTGTTGTAAAGTATGTTTATGGTTGATGGCCACCATATTGGCTTCCTTGTCTTGGTGGGGAGTGTCTTGGTTCTATATTGGATGGCATGATTCATGCATGAGTGGATGTGCTCATACAGTGCCTTCATGTAGGATTCAGCAGTCATCCTTTCAGTTCCCATCTGCATGGGTGTCATGATGTTAGTCACGTCTGAAATGTGTAGCATGACACTGACTTTGGAGACGTGTGTTACACGAGATGTCCTTACTGGGGTGTGGGGGAGGGATGTGGATGTGAAGGGTGATCAGCTCATGGGCAGACCTGACCACCGATGGGGTGATCATAGGTGTGGAGCATTGATTTCCCATGTTGGTAATGACCAGGTCTAGGATATTTGAGCCCGTGTTGGGACTATGGGTTACTTAAATCTGGGCATTGGGAATTATGACTTCCAAGAACCATTGGGCACATGTGTTGGTACACAAAGTATTTTTCCCAGTTAATGGCAGGATAGTGTAAGTCACCCAGTATTAGGGTGTCTGGTTGTACCATAATATTTCACAGTATGTTTAAAAGGCTGTAGTATGAATCTTCGGGCATGGTGGGGGATCTCCAGCAAGCTATACAATTTGGATTGCAGTCTGACCTAGTGTTAGTTGCAACTGGAGTATTTCAGACACATTCTGTTGGGCAAGTAGCCTAGTGGTGTAAATATCCCTGGTGAATATGGACATTCCTCCACCTTTATTGTTTTGGCCCTGGTTTGGTGGTCGACAGGTGTCATGAGAGCTGTACCTGGTATTGCAGGGGTGCTCTCTGGAGCCTTGGATCAGGTCTCTGCTACTTCATAGATATCGATGTTCTCCATTTTTAGGTGTGCCTAGTGACTGTGAATGGCACACGCGTGTGCACACACACACACAGACACTCAAAACCAAACACACAGAGTTTCACAGTTGCCATTTCTGGGAATATAACTACTATCTAATTAGTATATCACACTACAGCATTATGCATTTATAGGATGCGCCATGGAGATTACTGGGTTAGTCTTTCCTCAAAGGTGTATTTCAAAGTGACTAACATCACCAGGCTTGCCAAAGTAGGGCAAAGGAAGTTGTAGTGACTGTGAATGGCCTCAAAAGCATTGATCCCTACACAGATAAGCACACACAAAGTTCTACAGTTGCATTGTCTGAGAATAGAGCTCCTACCTAACTAATACGTCACACTACAGCATTACCCAGTTATAGGACATGCCATGAATATTACTGGGCTACTCCTTCCCAAAGGTGTATTTCAAAATGAATGACATCAGCAGCCCTGCCAAAGTAGGGCAGTTGAAATTGTAGTGAGTGTGAATGGCCTCAAAAGCATTGATCGCTGCACAGACAAACACACACACACACACACACACACACACACACACACACACACACACACACACACACACACACACACACACACACACACAGTTGCCATGTCTGGAATTAGAACTCCTACCTTACTAGTACATCGCACTGGAGCATTACGCAGTTATGGCATGCACCATGAAGTTTATAGGGCTACTCTTTCCTCAAAGGTGTATTTCAAGGTAGAGACATCAGCAGGCTTGCCATACTAGGGCAATGGGGAGTGCAGTGTGTTTGCATGAGGCATAACCCATTCATCTGGAATCAGACACACAACACTCAGGCACACACAGGTTTATATTCCACAGTATGTGTATACCACTGCTAGATGACTACTGACTTGTACAATCATGTTACACAGTTAGCACAATCACCACAGACATTATAGTCCTGAGGGATACCAGAGGCAAATGTCTACAGTGATTGACATTTGCACATCATGTGGTTTTAGCCAATTGGATGTGTGCTGGGTGGGTCAGGCCTCATGATGGAAGGCTCTTTCTCACTGTCTGTCACTCTCTTTCATACATTTACGGTTGTGTAATTTTGGCCTATTATAGTGTGTTTGCCTCAGATATATGTGTTTATTCATATCCAATGTGTGTGCAAAGCATGACTGGTGTGTGCTGAGGAGTGTGTGCACAAACATCTGTGACTGTCAGATATGTATAGTCCACTGTTGTTGCCAGATATGGGCTTCATTTCTGTTAAGTGTGGGAGCATGCCCAGTATGACCTTCTGTAATGAATGTGTGAATCCATTCCAGGTAGGGTGTACTCCAGTGCAGGCTTTTGTGTTCTACACCAACAGCTAGCAACCTGTTTCTATGGGATATCTGTAGATCGGTTGACAATATGGGGTCAAAATGGGCAAAGGATAGTGTTTACCGTAGGTAATTGTGTCTGTGCTGCTTTTGCTACGTGATCTTGGTGTTAGCAGAGATATTCAGACATATGTACTGTTTTACACTGTGATGTTTTATGTCAAGTACTGTCAGGTATACATATTTGCTTGCAGTAATGTTCTGGGGAACACAGGGTAAATGCAGCTGTGTCCAGTATTGTGGTCTGCAGCGTACATATTCTTGCACAATTATGCCATCCTGGAGGGAAAGCTGCAGGCACTTGCTGCTGGGTCTGTGTAAATGGTTCAGCACCTTGGTACAGTGGGGGCTGAGGATCCCATGCTTGTACATCCATCAACGTGACAGTATGACCATATCCTGCTGTGGCCATACCTCACAGCTGTACAGAGTCACACAGGTTACCCAGAGGCAGGAGACATAATTCTGGACATTACCCCTTCACATTGTGGTTTATGAGCAGGTTTATAGCCACCCATTCTTGAGTTTGCAGGCACGGATAGTACATGCAAATGGCTGAGTTTCAGACGTCACACACTCCATGCTACCCATGCTCCTATCCCCCCTGTATTATTCTATCCTCTTTCAAACATTATGCAAACATTACTTGATAAGTTCCCTATAGTTATCACCTCATTCCAGCAGTAATTCAGTGTTGGTCCACAGTTCATGCAGTAGGACATGGTGGACATGTTACTGGGATTTGTCCACATGGCCTTGCAGTTGGGTTCTGTGGACTGTGTTATGTTATTTGGGAGTCCATGACATAACATACATTGGCAGTATGGGTGAGACACATGCCTTTGGCAGAGGACTGTAGGCCATTTTGTAGTGATGCAGGCCAGCTGTAGCAGGCTGTTGCATTGTGTCACTCCTACAGTCCCAGACTGCAAGACACTATATCCCCCTGGGGTGACAGGGTAGGTGTGCAAGGTGTTAATGCCTATACTTTCTGTCATTATTGCTCCAGTGGTGTGGATGCTAGCAGGGTGTTGTTTACAGCTAGGGACACACCTGCATGGGACACCTGTTCTGCATGCTGCATTCTTTGGCTATTGCCATACAGAGGTGGGGTTCATATTGTACTCATTCCCAACAAGAGGGGATAAGACCAGAGAGATACCTGTGGGTAATGATGGGGTGAGCTGGGTGCATGTGTGCTATGGACACTACTTGCATCTGACTCACATATATGAATGGGGCATTCCACTTATGCTGGCTTGTGCAGGGACATCAGCTGTTTCTCGATATTTCATACTTGTGACCTTTGTGGTCTGCCAGTGTTTGGGAAGACAACATCAGTATTCCTTACTACAAACCCAACTAATCTGCTGCTAACCTGTATGTACAGTTCCAAAAGTGTGTCCATTTGACAGTAACATATTATACACTGTCTGTCTGGGGTACTTACCCCTGTGTACTGTTTGTATGTCTGGGCCCACATTAATGCCATGTCCATCTTTCAGATGGTGACAGATATTACTTCCAAACATTTACTATGGCTTACTGCTGGAATGTGTTTTGCTGGGATGCATTGTTTTTGGCACTGCAGTTGTGAGAACTTAGCCCTGTCATTGGCAGTACTGGCCAATGGCCACCAGGACAAACCTCACCATGCCTACATACTGACAACTCTCGCACAGTATACAACGCACACCAACCTAAAACATGCAGCCCTGCATATTGTACATATGCTACAATCTATCCTGCTACTTTGGCTGTCTTAGGTAATCTGTGCTCCACTGTTATTATACCTACACATACATGTTACTACATTTCTACATAGGATTGGGGGCGGGCACACCTGACACTTGTACACATTTGTTATGACTGTACTGGTATTTCAGGTACTCCATTTCATTCTTTATTCTGACCTATTGTGCCAACTAGAGGCATATCAGTGTACTACAGATCTTAGGTTTGACTGACCTACATTTCAGTTTCAGACTTCTTACCCTTCAGAACTAACACCCCACTGCCTGACCTGTTGTAGTCTGTCTGTGTAGCTCTGGATGTTCTCCATAGCCATCAATCAGAGGCCTTAGCACAGCCTTTGTTTGTCTTTGTCTATGCCTGTCCTGCTGGCTGTGCCTGTTGTTGGGTATGTGAGCCTCCCTGACTGGCATGCGTGTGTCCTATGGACACACATGTGGCCCACCATTTCCTGCAGTGAGTTTTCTCACCTTGTCTACTACTGGATACTATGGTGTCACCAATATTTGTTACAGATCTCATGCTGCCACTATAGGTGTATACTATCTGCTGGCATCCCATTCAGCCACCCGATTCCCTTGCATGCTCACATCCATATCAAAGATACAAGTAACAACACATACTACTCTATTCGGCAATTGATAGGGAGAGTGACTTACTTTGTGGCTGTGTGAGTATTGAGGATGGTGCTGGAGGGATGACTTTGTCTGATGCACATAGTACACTCCCTATACATGATTAAGCACAGGTGGTGTCATGTTTGGCATCCCTTTTACTGCATGTGCGAGTCAGAGAGAGGTGTCATTCCCTGGGTTCCTACCATGTCAGTGTATGTGCTATGCATTGAATCTTTGCCATGGCCTGGGCATACTGGGTATGCCTCCTTCTGCCTACTGGGGCAGGCTCAGGTTCATCCTCTGAATCACTCTGTGCCTGCGTAGGCCTTGGCAATGGTGGGGGGGTGTGTGGCCCTGCCCCGTGCTGTTCCTGATGCAGCTGTTTCCACAGGATCATATTGTGTAGCATGGCACATATGATGACAATTTGGGTACATGTAGCTGGTGAGTACTGCAAGGCTCCAACGGATGTGTCTAGGCACTGGAGCCATGACTTGAGCATCCCAAACACACGCTCTATTATGATTCTGGTTTGTGCGTGTGCATCATTATGGAGTTCTTATTCAGGTATGTGTGCATTTCTGATGGGTGTCATCAGCCACAGCTCCAGTGTGTAACCAGCATCCCCCACTAGGTGGCCATAAGGGATGTCCCCATTGGCAAATCTCTGGTACAGCTGCCTCATATGCCAGATGTGGGAGTCGTGATAGCTTCCAGGGCAGCCAGCACACACATTCATTATAATGCCCTGGGCATCACACACAACCTGGCAGTTGATGGAGGGGAAGCCATTGCGGTTGATGTAGACTGTACCCTGCTCACCGGGTGGTGCTTTGAATCATATGTGCGTGCAGTCTATAGCACCCACTACCTCAGGATATTCTGCTATTTGGTGGAAGAGATGCATATCGCTGGTCAATGCCTCACGGCTCTTGTGGAAATATACTTGCTCACCGGCATGTGCTGACATGGCATCCAGGAACTGGTGGAGTACCCTGGATAGTGATGCCTGTGAGATTCCCATGATATGGAACAAACTTCAGGAACCACACAAAGGAAACCAATGGCCTGTAAACTCCCAAAGGAAATCCAACAGCAAACTCAGCTGGAGTACACCCAAAGTAAGCAGCTATACAAGCAGATAAATCCAATAAGCGAAAAACTGAAAGCTGAAAACTGGAAAACTGGAAAAACTCTGGCAAAACTGCTTTATTTAAGCCTTAAAAATATAGCTTTTCGTCAGTCCACAGACTAACTTCTTCAGAAACAATGTATCCAAAAAAAGTTTCAACAGTACTCTTGGCTTTAAAAACTCTGAGTAATGACATCACTTCCTCAAATTGACTTAAAGGGATAGCATCACCCTCTTTCCATCACTATGATCATCACACTCAAGTATTCATACAATAATATAATTCCACTTAAAAATTAGATGAATGGAATTAAAAATACAATAATAAAAGAATATATATATAAAAAATAATATTATAATGAAGTCAAATATGAACATTATAATTATAAATGTACATATTCTAACTAAAAACCTGATGCAGCAAATACAAATTCCCAAACTGCATAAAATTCACTGCTCCGTTTCTATATGTGACTCTCCTATTTACCAAGTATGATGGGGTTCAACATCTAAAAAATTTTTTATAAAAATTATATAACATTTATGTAAAATTTTTATAAAATTTTATAAAATTTTTTTTAAAAAATTTTATTCATGTAAACATGCATAAATATAAACTCATTAAAATACCCCATATTGAATTTAACTACCTCTCCAGGCTCTTTAACTTTAAAATGCATGAAATGGACAACATGCCACTGAGACCTGGAGAAGCAAATGCTCTGAGTCTCAATTGCCAAAGCAATTCCTTCCTTTCTAATAATAATGAATCCTTCCCTTTTCCATGTCTGGTATTTATATGATCAATAGCCATAAAGCCAAATCCATGCTCAGGATGCTCTTGAATGTGTTTAGCTAGGGCATTTTCTTCCTTGTTCTTTTTTATAGCATAATCATGTTCATATATGCATTGGCACAGTTTCCTGTCCGTTTTCCCCACATAGAAACATGGACAGGAAAAACATTCCACCACATATACAACATGAGAACTTTTACAGTTATATCTTCCTTTTACTGTGTAGATGTTGTTCCGGATAGAAAACTGTCGCCCCGTTTTGACAAATCTGACTGACGAAAAGCTATATTTTTAAGGCTTAAATAAAGCAGTTTTGCCAGAGTTTTTCCAGTTTTCAGCTTTCAGTTTTTCGCTTATTGGATTTATCTGCTTGCATAGCTGCTTACTTTGGGTGTACTCCAGCTGAGTTTGCTGTTGGATTTCCTTTGGGAGTTTACAGGCCGTTGGTTTCCTTTGTGAGATTCCCATGATATCCCCAGTTGGTATTTGGAAGGTACCTGTGGTTAGTATTCTTAGGCCTGCACATACCTTGGTATCCACTGGGATGGGTTCCCCTCTGCTGGTTCTGTGTGTGAGATGTGGCTGGCACAGCTCAACAATTTGCTGTAGGAGGTCCCTGTCTACCCTATAGTGCTGCACTATCTCCTGCTTATGTAGCCCCTGGTAGGTTACCCTGGGTCTGTACACTCTTCTCCTTCACCTCACTGTGGATTGGTCATCTGCATTCTCATCCTCACCACCCTCTGCCTTTTCCACATGTTGATTTATGATAGCTGCTGCAGCCCCTATCATTTTGTTGCTTTTGTTTGGTAATATTTCCCCAATTCTGTACACCAGTGGTGTAGAGTTTATGGGAAAATCCAGAGGGAAAGGTGTTTGCATAGTTTATAGTGGTGTGCTGGGCTGGGCTGCTGCCTGTGTAATTGGCTGATTCTGATACATTTCACCTCCCAGCTATGCTAGTTCTCCTTGATTACCTTCCTACTGTTGTTTTCCCCTCCCATTGCCTTCCTGTTTAAGCCCAGGGATGCGCTGCACAAACACAGTGCTCAGAGGTGCATGGAGCTGCTATTTCCTGGTTTACTTTTTTTTCCTTTAAGACACAGTGCGCAGAATGCACAACCGCTTAGGCAATGTAAAGAGTGCTTGGCAGCTGCAGACACACACCCTTCCTTAGCTTTGCTAAGCTAAGGGCAAACCCAAGCAACAGGGCTCCAGTAAGCTTACAATATGCTTGACACAACCCTCTATGATGTCAGCTAGCTCTTAGGCTTGCACCATGGTCTTCCAACAACCTGTATTCAAACTGGAACCTTAGTTTGAGAGACAGCCTTACAGAACTATCTTCAAGTATATAGAGCTGAGTATATTTTCTGTGTTATTCTGTATTATAGAGCTAAATTGTCTGCTTGATATCTGTGTCTTACTGCTCTGCAAATATATAGAAAACAGTATATATATTTTTTATAATTTGCACATTCCTTACATCTGTGTTGAAACTGTTTCCCCACCCCCCCATTTCCTGCCTTGTCTTTCAGCTGATATAATTTAGCTAGTGCTGTGTCTCCTTTTAATTAACAACCTGTATTCAAACTGGAACCTTAGTTTGAGAGACAGCCTTACAGAACTATCTTCAAGTATATAGAGCTGAGTATATTTTCTGTGTTATTCTGTATTATAGAGCTAAATTGTTTGCTTGATATCTGTGTCTTACTGCTCTGCAAATATATAGAAAACAGTATATATATATTTTTTATAATTTGCACATTCCTTACATCTGTGTTGAAACTGTTTCCCCACCCCCCCCTCCCTATTCTTGGTTGTAGTTTAAATTTGGTGGCTTTTGCAGTGCCCGCCCCACTGTAGATTTGATCTAAGACACTCCCCCAGGACATCTCTTTACCGCATTCTACCTAATAAACCCTTTCTGCACTTGGTTTTAGTCCTTTTTAATTTAATTACATTTTTTCAAACTGTGTGTGGACTAATATTCTACATATTCAAGTGTGCCAGCTTGCACTGCATGAGAATTGCATTTACTACTGCTTTTGCTACTTTTCTTAACAAAAAAAAAAATTCTTTTGCTTTTACTGTACTTGTGTTTCTTCCTACTTTATTTTGCTTTTGCGTCATCTTAAAAGTTCTCAATTGTATTTATTACTGCTTGGTGTAACTCATTCTTAGCCTTTTAGTTTAAACACTTGGGCTTCAGACCAGTTGTTTTACATTGAGAGGGTTTGTGGTCTGCACTGTAGTGGCAGAACAGGTAGCTTACATCCTTCTAAGTTGGGAACTGCTGACTGAGGGCTCAGTGTCTGTTATTCTAAAAGTATATTCATTCTGGTTTAAGCACTTGGGCTTTCAGGCCAGTTATTTTACATTAAGAGGGTTCGTGGTCTGCACTCTTGTGGGAGGAGAGGCTGGACTCTGCCCTTCTGAGCTGGGGATTTCTGGTTGAAGGCTTATAGTGCATGCATATCTGAATTTCTTCTTACTAAAATTGGTACACCTTGTTTGCTGTAGCATAGATTAAATCCAGGCCTGCTGAATCTAGCTTTGTTTGTATAACTTGAGCACTAATCCAGGGATTATTTAAAGTATTCAGTTGTATTTATTACTGCTTGGTAGTAACTTGGTTAAAGTGTAGCTATCATTCTAAGTCTTTTGGATTAAGCACTTGGGCTTCAGACCAGTTGTTCTACATTAGGAAGGTTTGTGGCATGCACTGTGGTGGCAGGACAGGTAGCTTTCATCCTTCTAAGTTGGGAACAGCTGATTGAAAGCTCAGTGTCTGTTATTCTTAAAGTGTATTAGCTCTGGTTTAAGCACTTGGGCTTCAGGCCAGTTATTTTACATTAAGAAGGCTCGTGGTCTGCACTTTTGTGGGAGGAGAGGCTGGACTCTGCCCTTCTGAGCTGGGAATTTCTGGTTAAAGGTCTAAAGTGCCTGAATATTTGAACTGTATCTTACTGAAATTGGTACACCTTGTTTGCTGTAGCATAGACTAGATCCAGGCCTGCTAAATCTAGCTTTGTTTGTATGCTTGTTATTTCCCTGGAACGCTAATTCCACCTAAAACGTGGCTTCTCAGCGCTTCTGTGGATCCCTAGTGATATCTGCATTGCTTACTGTACTTATTTCCTTGCTTCGCTTGAAAGAAAGTTACTGTTTGTCATTTTTGCATTTAAGTTACCTGTAACACATTGCACCTGTTACCTGGCACTTGCTCACTAAAGCATTTATAAGTCAGCACTAAAAATTAAAAGCACTACACCCTCGCTACCCATTGGCCCTTGTTTTCATTTATAAAGGAATTCCAAATATTATTCTAGCATGTCCAAAGGTCAGTTGTCAATCTCCTCTCCGGTTCAGCTGGTGAATATGGGAATCTTGAGGCAATGTTACAACTGCCTCATGTACACAGACAACCCTCTCCTCCTCCCAACAAATTCCAACACATGTGAGAGATGCAACCATATAGCCAAACTGGAGGCTAAGCTCTCTCAACTCAGTACTGGCATAACCAGTCAGGAGGAGAAGGAAACTACACTCACTACAATTCCAGTCTCACATAGACCTACCACGACAGCAAACCAAACACATAATCACACAAAAACATACTCGGAGGCTCTAAATAAAGATCTGCCTAAGCAGCAGAGACCTCCAAAGCAACCGCTACCCCAAAACAAAACACATGCAACACATATCTCACAAAGCCAGTGTGCCGAACAGTCACAGCCCTTCAGGCTAAACAACACACCTGATACACTTGTAATAGGTGACTCTATCGTCAGGCACACTGACGTCCCGCTCACCAGGCTGAACAATGAGAAGGTCACGTTGAGCAGCCTGTCTGGTGCTAGGATCCGCCACATAACACAAGTACTCAGGTCACTCCAAGGCAAGTACAAATATGACTCAGTCATTGTCCATGCTGGTGTGAATGACCTGAGATGTACCTCCCAGGACTACATGAAAAGAGACATAGAGGAGCTCTCTGAGCATGTAGCCCAGGCTGGTATGACCCTGACCTTGAGTAGCATCTTACCATCACCAAGAATGATGCCACAATATGAAGACAAGATGATCAATTTCAACAATTGGCTTAAGTATTGGTGTCATTCAAAGGGGATCCAATGCCTGTCAGCTTGGGATGATATGCACGACAAGCCACAATGCTTTGCTAGGGACGGCTTGCACCTGTCACCCCTGGGCTTTTGGATATTGGCAAAGGCTCTTGCTACCCCTATAGTGCCTTTTTTAGGCAAGGCTCAAAAGACAAACCCACCTCCATAGGTATCACAAGGGATAAGAAACTAAGAGTAATGCTACTCAATGCCAGAAGTCTAAACCTCAAGATGCACGCACTCGAAACTCTCCTTAGCATGGAGAACATCGATATCTGTGTAGTAACAGAAACCTGGTTCAGGACTCACGAGAGCACCCCAGCACTAACAGGTTATACCTCATATCATGCTTTTCGGCCCCAAAACTTGGATTGAACCACAAAAGGAGGGGGAGTATCGATATTCATCAAAGATACCCACACCTCCAGGTTGGTGGCAAAGCACGAAGCATCAGACACTATCCATGTGCAACTAACAGTGGGTAAAACTGCCTTCCAGTTTATAGCCTGCTACAGACCACCCTCCCAAACCCAGGAACCCCACTCGACCTTCCTGAGAACACTGGAAAATATGAAGGTCTCTCCAAACACCATTATATTGGGTGACTTCAACTACCCAAACATAGATTGGGAGCATTACTCTAGCTCCAACACCCTTGCCCAAAGGTTCCTAGAATTCATAAACTCAAATGCTATGGAACAACTTGTTACCACTCCCACAAGAGGGGAAAACATACTGGACTTGATCATCACCAACATGGGGACTCTATGCTCCAGACCAGAAGTGTATCGCTCACTGGTAAGATCAGATCATAAACTGATCTCACTGGATATTCACATCCCGACCCCACCCCCTGCCCAGAAAACCACAGTGAAAAACTTCTCTAAAGCAAATTTCACACTCCTCAAAACCGAGGTGGAATCCTTCAAAGCCCCCGGGCCTGTGGAAAATACGGCCCAGACCGCAGAATCCTTTATAAACGCATTCTATGAACACCTTCAGGAATGCATGGATTATGCAATCCCAAATAAAACCAAGACCCAATCCTCAAAAGGCAGACAACCTTTCTGGTGGACCCCAGCCATAAACAAACTATACAATAGAAGGAGGAAGCTACTACATGATAGAGCAAAATCCCAAAAAGGGAAGGCATCTCTGATCAGTATTAGCAAAAAACTAAGGGCACTCATAAAATCGTCAAAGGCCAGCTTCGAGAGAAAAATTGCACAGGACACTAAGGATAATCACAAGGCTTTCTTTAGTTATGTTAGGAACCTGGGTGGGAATTCCCAGATATGCTCAGAATTAGTCCAAAATGACAAGAAATACACCGAACCCGCAGACATTGCCAACATCCTAGCTGACAGGTTCAGCGCAAACTTCTCCCCCCCTCCCCACCAAAAGGGCAAATATCTATCCCAGCAGAGTGCTGCCCCTCTGACATCTCAGATGCTCAGGTGGGAGCCGCCCTCTCCAAAGCAAAAAACACAGCATCAATGGGACCAGACGGTGTCTCAGGCTGCATCCTACATGAACTCCAAGAAGAGCTAAACCCAAACATAAAACTACTGTTCAATCTCAGCCTTACTACAGGATATGTACCCAAAGAGTGGCGTACAGCAACAGTGGTCCCTCTCCACAAAGGTGGTGCCTCAACGGACCCTGGAAACTATCGCCCCAATAAGCCTGACTAGCTTGGTCTGCAAAGCTATGGAAAGGATCATCATGGACCTCATAAATAAAGATATTGGGGACCTACAGACACTGGATCCTACCCAGTTCGGCTTTGTTAAGGGCAGATCCTGCCTCTTAAACCTGGTTGACTTCTTTGAAACAGTCACCAAGGCCATTGACGAAGGGAAGGTGGTCCACACAGCCTATCTGGACCTCGCAAAAGCCTTCGATACAATACCCCACTCGGGCATTATAGATAAGCTCACCAGCTTAAATATAAACCCCTATGTCACTAGATGGGTTGCAAACTGGCTCAAGGACAGAACCCACATGGTTAGAATAGCTGGAGCCATGTCAGACTCCAAACCAGTTACAAGTGGCATCCCACAAGGCTCAGTCCTGGGACCTCTCTTGTTTGGTATATATTTCTCGGAGGTACAGGCCAACACGGAAGGACTGTGGCTGACCAAGTTCGCAGATGACTGCAAACTGGGCACCATAATTGACTCTCCAGCCGACACAAGCATCCTCCAAAAGGGCCTCATAGAAACAGACAACTGGTGCCAGAGCCATGACCTCAAGCTAAACGCCAAAAAGTGTATAGTCATCCCCTTTGGCAAAAACAAAGTGCCCACAAATTACCACATAGGTGGTAATCCATTAAGTACAGAAGAAGTAATTAAGGACCTGGGGACCCTAGTTGATAGCAATCTCTCATTTGACAACCGCGTGGCCAAAGTGGTTAGAAAAACATTTTATATAGCCCACCTAATCATGAAGGGATTCACATCTAGATCAGGGGACGTCATCGTGCCTCTTTACTCATCCCTCATCAGGCCCATAATTGAGTACAATGCCCCTTTTGGGATGTAACTTACCAGACACCTGCAGCAACTGGAAAGACCCGAAAAGTACCTCACCAAGAGGATCAAAGGGCTCAAACAGATGCCATATGCTGCCCGGTTAAAGAAACACCAACTCTACTCAGTGGCATACTGCCTGTTCAGAGGTGATCTGTGCCTGACATATAAAGCCATGTCCAACCCGGAATTAATGGACATGCTGCACCTCAGAAAATCCAAATCCCATCGAGCTACGTGCTCGAGAGACTTGAACCTCAGCACTTAAATAAATAGGACATGCTGGAGGGACAGATTCATAACCCAGAGGCTCCCTTCACTCTGGAATAAAATCCCAGTCCAGGTTAGGCAGAGCCCCTCATTGACTCTCTTCAAGAGGAATCTTGATGAATGGATGGGAGATCGTAGGTTTACCCTGGGTATCACTTCTGTGTCACTGTTAGACAGAGGCACAGTATACTAACCTCAAAAAA